>NC_047656.1:3455898-3514697 GCF_902201215.1 Prunus dulcis | reverse complement strand
GGAAGACATGGAAGTCACCAAATTCTCCTAGTAGAATGTCAAGGTTGAGCAAGCTATCTTTGTATTCTCCTTTAGATATTTCGGTTATGAGTATGAATATGTAGGATGATGGATAATGGAGGCTTTGAACAATGACCTAAACTCCTTATTTATAAGACTCCTACAAATCCTGCATATCTAAGGTATAATTACAATTATTATAAAAGTAGGATTCTTTCTAAAATAGGGTCTTCTTTATTTCTCCTTATTTGACTTGATAAGACTTGAACCATCTTGAACTAGGAAATTGACAACATTCCTTGCAACAAAAGGAATGACTTGGCTTCTTGACTTGATTAATCTCCAATCTTCATCTTCTTGCCCTTTTTAACACACTTTCTTCTATTTCCACAGTTCCTTCACAAATCTCACAAAACCAATTAAAACAACCAATTTAATCCAAGGAAATTAACAAATAAATAAGTAATGGAGACATAAAATATATATAAAATATAGGCTTATCAATAACAGTCTACTAAACCGGTGCGGGCAATAAGGTTGGATGACTCGGTAGTTTTCCTATCGTAGAGAAACGTATCCTGAACAAAGGCATATCAAATACGCAAAGTCTTCTTTGGGAATATGGTCATCATCAATCAATTGTTTGTACTATGAAAACACTCTTGTCAAGGGACTAATCTCCACTTTATCACAAGTCCGGAACAAAGCTCGAGTTGTTGAATGTTCAAAATATTTTGCCGAAAGTCTTCCTGAGAACCTTGCCATGATATGAGTAAACTTCTTGGAAGATGAAGACAAAAAGTGTGTCGAAGTATTCGCCCAACCACCCATACACATAGTGGAAAGGAAGAACAGTTACACAATTCCCAAGATCATCTGCACTAGAAATATCGTTCAGCCCCTTGTAAATGCTAGCCAATATTGGAATTGCTAAGCCAAATAGTACACCTTATGCCATTCGACTGGCAACTTTGAAAACCCCCAGTCAGATCAACATAACGTCCTTGGAAAATACAAATTTGCATAACAAACAAGTAAGGAAGGCAGCCAAGTATGATCTCTCTATATCTTCATCAGTTATACCCAAATCTTCAAAAATGCATTCCTCCTCCTCAGTGCATTTTGGTGCCACCACAATGATACCAGATGGATCAGAGTCTTCTTTCGGCTTTTGTGACTTGTTCCGTATGTTTTTCTTCGAAGGCCTTTTGTATTTGAATGGCCACCAATACCAGTATTTTATCCAAGTAGTCATCCTTACTCCAGATTTTCCTTTAGCATCCCATAAAATTTTATGGTATACTAAGAACAAATAGCGGCAAATGTGTGGGATATATCCACCAATACCTCTCTGGTCCTTCCTATTAAGACTCTCAGCCCTTGGAATAACCTCATCATAAAATCGACCTGTAATAGGAAGACCATCGATTTCATGAATATTTCCCTTTGTGATGTATGAAGAGTATTTGTCGTAGGACATCAATACTCACAACAGGTTCAGATGACTGGAGCATGTCGATCGTAGCTAAATAATGAGGCGAATACAGCATTATACAGACCGACACTCTTAAGAATCTGAGTATTTCTACTTAGCATATCTTCAAGCCATTCCTAGTAATACTTTATAAATGTAGATTCACCGGTCGTCGGGAGAACAGAATTTCAACTCACTAGTCCATTATGGATTCGGTCACTAAGAAGTACGAATGCCCTTAACAAATCGGTCTCTGCATAATGCGAAGACTTTAACTATAAAACAGTGGAGTGAAGGTCCCTACTCGTAGACTTGGATTTTTTGAAGCTGCTTAGTTGACAAAACACTTCTTGAGACCAAGATGGGATATGGAGAGAATTTTCCACCTCAGATACCTCCAAAGCTAGGATAGGCACACCTACAAGCAATGTGGTACCTTCATCTCGAGTATCACTTTCACCCTCAAGAATAGTGACAGTACCTTTCTTGAAACATTTGAAGAATGTCATCTGTATAAGGTGAAAGACATGAAATGATATTCAGTATCAGGCTAATGACTTCGTACTTGGGGATGGAAAAAAAAATAGAACAATCAAGGGGAAGCGTTTACATGTACAAACTTGGGTATGCTGATAAAGATGGAATGCCACAAGAAGCAATCTTCACTTATCATCCACTACGTAAAGCCTAAGCGTTTGAGTGGGTTAGCACCAAGTTGAAGAGATGGATCAAACCTAAACAATATAGGATGTCTACATTCTTCACTCATCTTCCCTTAATTACAGCCTAAGCGCTTGAGCGAGTTATCACAAAGTGGGAGAGATGGATCAAACCCAAGTAGTATAGGATGTCTACGTTCATCGCTCATCTTTCCCTACGTAAAGCCTAAGCGCTTGAGCGGATTATCACCAAGTCGGAGAGATGGATCAAACCTAAATAGTATAGGATGTCTACGTTCTTCACTCGTCTTCCCTTACATAAAGCCTAAGTGCTTGAGCGGGTATCACCAAGTCGAAGAGAAGGATCAAACCCAAGTGGTATAGGACATCTATGTTCTTCGCTCGTCTTCTCCTATGTAAAGCCTAAGCGCTTGAGTAGGTTATCACCAAGTTGGAGAGATGGATCAAACCCAAGCGGTATAGGACGTCTACGTTCTTTGTTTGCTTTTAGATTGCCTTTATTTAAAAAAAAATATAAAAATAAAAAATAAAAATAAAAATAAAAATAAAAAAGGAAAGAAAGTTTGGCTTCTCATGGCAAGGCTTAAGGATGTCTTGGGACATGGAGTTTTTGATAAATTGTGTGCCTGACGACTAAGTTAGCCTTTGCCAAGTTGCCATTGGATTGGACTGTGCTTTCTCATGTGCTCATTTCTTGTTTCTATTATTCGCTTGTCTTTTGCGAAGGCTTATTCTGAAGCCTCTGTCCAGGTAGCCAAGGCTACACCGACCAAAACAAAAAACAAAAAAAAATTGAAATAGATGCAAGAAACAAGACAGAGACACATAGAAACAGACTCCACCCAAAGAGGAAGAAAAAAAGGAGTGCATTCTTGATCAAATTTCCAGGCAAAGAACACAGCAAGGTAATGGAATAGCTTCCTTCGTGACTTTAAAGTAATCACTTACCGTGTTTGCTCAAAACCCATCCATGGCTTGGAATAGAAGACTGACTTTGCTGGTGTCTTGATCAAATAAGTCATTGGTTGTACTCTCTAATCGGTGAGCCTCGGTAAAGAAGAAGAATTGTGGTGAACCTCGGTACCGTAAATGGTTTTCTGACTAGACACAATTCTGGCTTTGCAGTGCCCTGGTTTAAACTCAATGTCAATGTTCTTTCTTTCATACAAATAATATATGTGTCGGTAATATATATATATATATATATATATATATAGCGTCTCACCTTCGCACACCTGGGATAGTTATTTCCATCAAAGAACTTGTCCACGCTACTTAGACTTTCATGGGCCTCTGGATGGCTTGCTGATTCTGGGTGCTCTATTGTATCTGTGCATTATGCTATGCTTGAACTGCATTAATTTGACCCGGAGCTTCTATGTATATTTGCATTGAGGTACATACTCCACCAATTGAACAACAAAGCAAACCCTGCCCTATCCAAAGAAATCTTGGTGTGCACACTAACTCGAAGGTTTATCTCATGTGGAATCTGCTTACCCATACAAGTCGAGTAAATTTCCTATAATATTGGTAGATATCAAACTTCCAAATCTTGTAGATTTGTTACCCAGACAATTATGAAGCCAATATCCTTACCTGAAATGATTGGCCTTAGCGTATTGAATTCAAGGCAATACCAAGTTACTTGCTTATACGGGGCCGCACAATTATGAAATTGCTTAAGCATGAAGGCGAATATATACGAGGCCACACAAGATCGCAAGTAAAAATACCATTTAAAAAAACGATTCATTGCACTGATATATGGTTGATACATCTCCTTGTGGCAACAGTTCCACCCAAAAAAAAATGAAGAAAGTCTTGCCATCAGCTACAGTTACTGCTACACATCATGATTGGGGCATCTACATAACCAAAAGATGGATACTATCTTGGTATGATACAAGGATGAATGTTATCTTGACATGTAACGTGGACTCCTTCATTTGTCCCACCGTGATTGCCCAAAAAAAGAAGAAGGGTAATTTTCAAAGCCCACGTTGGAAGCAATCCAAATTATTAGAAATAAAGAAATAAATAAAGGAGTAACACTTCAAGCTGCACCTCTTACATGTGACAAGCACTTATCTACAGTGCATCATGAAGTGGGTGCAATTTGTAGACAAAGAAATATTGGCGAATTAAATTCCTCTAAATAAGAAAATAATTAATGTTTGGTGGATTAAATTGTGAGCCTCATGATTCACCCATGTGGAATACGACTCATCAAAATTGGATTAGTTGTCAAAGGTGACACATGTCGACATCCAGCAGAGTGCATCAAACGGTTCAAATTGAAGATAAAATTAAAGGGAAGGATCTTCTGTGATTGATCTTCTGTGATTGACTTTGATTTAAATAAAATACTAATCAAGTCAATCAATTGAAGATAATTTGGTTAAATTGCCAAATTATCGGAATTGATTTGAAATCAAATCAAAATCCTACAAAGTAAGGTCCTAAAGAAGGAAAGCTATTTAGGTCAAGAATCTAATCACTAAACAAGCCTTGTGGTACTCGTTTGGTTAAGACCAAGTCTCTACGACCCTTGTATCAAACATAAATTTTCTTTAAACACTTTGGAGATCGAATCAGAGGATTTCATACAGAGATTGTAACCCTAAATTTCATTAATACAAATATTACTTTGTACATGTGTTCTTGTCTCACCTGTCGCAGGATTTTCGTGTTTATAACCAGTACACACAATATCTTCTATATATGTAGAGAATGACGAGGTCTCAAGTCATTGAGTGTAATAACACCTAGATATGTGTGTAGGTGTTTTGTTGGGCCATAAATCTGCATGCATTGCCCAGCGCTAGAGGCCCAGAAAGACAAAACTCAGGATCCAGGCAATTTGGGTTTTTTGTTCAAAATTGAATCAAGAGTCATAGATCAAGAAAAAGCCACTAAATATTGGGCCACCAGAATCTTTTAAATATTGGGCCAGTTTCCAACACACCCAGCCCATTTCTTTTTCAAAAAGGGTCATAAGACAAAAATATTTGGGGCTTTTTATCCACTAAAGAGACTAGCCCAACCTTTTTTCCCATCTAAATCCCTACCCAGAAGATTGACAAAATCAGAAGATCTTTTTAGACAAAACCACGTGATTATCTAAACTTTGAAAAGTCAACAATTTCAACTAGTTAAAAAAGAAGTTGATTGGAATTAATGGAGGCAGGTCATTACAGAAAGGACTTCTCTGAGACTCTACAGCTAAAAGATCAGAATCCCTTTCTATATAATTCTGCATCAGAATAGGTGGTCTTCCCAAGAGATAAGCAGACTACGAATTCAAGAGATAAGTAGAGGGAGTTGTTCAAACAAGAAAAGCAAACTTACCATTATGGCAGATTGTTTTCTTTCTCTCTACGAAGAGCAACAGGGAACAAAGAAGAGTTGATTTTTCTTTCAGAAAAAGCAAGGAAAAGACCTTCATGAAAACTGATTATTGATGGTTCTTCTCTGCCAGAGCAGATGACTTCCTTTTTTATTTACATTTAAAATAAAAGATCTTGCTTTTGGAAAATTTGCCGCTCATTATTAAAAGATTAGAAAGCCCCACTCCAGCATTTTCTATAAATATGAGAGGAGGTGAACGGATCAAGGACAACCAAAAAATCAATCAAAGACAAAAACTCAAAATGATCACCTGATCTCAAAGAACCTTCAAACAAACTGAAGCAACCAAAAGCTCATCGAGCCACAAGAGCAAAGCCAGCTACAAATCAAAATTTCCAGTTTTCAGACTTAAAGAAATAAGTCATTCAAAACGAGATTTCTCTCGTTTCAAATTTGGTTCAGCAAAAGCCAAACCAAGCAGAGTTTGGGTTTCACAAATATGAAAACCTCAACAAATTTATGGAGAGCCCTGATCGAGCAGAACAGGTACCACAGTGCATTTCCAGCTCAGTAATCCTAAGTCCACCATTTCTGCCCCTTTCAGACTGAAGAGGCCGCAATTCTACCCTTTCAAAAAGCCTTCCAGGGCTTGAAATAGATTAAAGCTCTGCCAAACTCGAACGTTGGTATCAATTTATAGTTAAAACTTAGCAGTTGAAGTTGCTGACAGCCCAGTCCAGCATAGGCATACCTAGTCTAGCCCGGATCAAACGCATCTATCCAGCAGAAATGAAAATCTAGCCTTCTTTTTGTCTTTCTAGAGTTGGTTTTTCCCCTTTTGAGTTTTGTAAAAGGCAGTTATGCCTAAAAACAGTTCATTTTCCCAACATTTATTCTGGCCAGAACTACCAGTTTTATACTGTGAAAAATTGTGAAGTCTTCACCAGTCTGAGACAAGAAACGAACTTACTTGGGAGATATTCCTCACCCAAATTCACAATCGCTTGCTTAGAAGTCAGTAACTTAAGGCGCAAGTTATCTATTTTTTAAAAAGTCTATTAGGATATTCATTACTAACAGTGGCACGCTCGCACACTAAAGAAAGTTGAGTTGTTGACCCGTCAATGGTTCTCAAGGCAATGGGGAACTTTACCCTACCATCACAGGAACAAGCATAAAACGGGTGAACAGTGTTTGCAAGAGAACAAGTACACTGAATGCTATCAAATACATGAGTTCTAGAATAGAAGTCTTCACTCACATGTCAAACTAGAACTCATAGATTGCAATGGTGCAAATAATCCTTAGACCTCAAACATCATAGATGTCTTGTGCCTATGTTGTTTGTCTTTGAGGGCCGTATATAGTTGTGTTGTATGAGACATGACCTAAAAGTGTTTATCAGGACTCTCAATAAAGTCATGAAGGCAAATGAATGTATAACAAGGAATCTCTGCTCTCAGTAAGGAGAGAGAATACTCCAGATATATAATTGATCAAATCTTTGCGCAGAGTAGTGGATAAGATTTGAAAGAAGAAGTCTTCAAATCTTACCAAGATAATCATACAAAGGAATAATTCACGTTAGGGTATTTGATATTAGATTCCAATATCTAATAATGTGAATAAGGAGTATTGTACAAGAGAAGGATTCAATTGCACGGTCATTTGAATTTGAATAGGTTCTTCCCTACACCTATTCAGCTTGGATAACCATGACATGCTACTAGGTGTCAACCATGGTTTGTGGAAGTCATGAAAGGCTCAATCATAATTGACCTTCACTAATAGGAAGAATTAAGCAATGAAATTTATTTCACAAGTCAACTCATAGAAGTCAAGTCTACCCACTACCTTGCTAAAAGGAACCTACGGATCGTACACCGAGAAATGTGATTAGATGTACAAATAAAGAGAAAAGAAACTAAGAGGCAAAAGTCAAAGCCAAAAGTCAAAGTCAACATGTTTGACCGGAGCAATTGACAAAGTCAAATAGTTTGACCGAGTCAAATTAGTGAGACCATAATAGTGGTTTAAGAGTTAACTCATAATTCATAATTAAAAATTGATTATGGAATTAACTTTGACATAAGAAATTGGATTGGGTTTTAAATATGATTTAAAGGAAAATACAAAATACCCAAAAGGCTATTGGGCCCATGGACAAGTGTTGTATGACAACACAAAATCCACAAGACCCATAAGAGCCCACTCTCCACTTTGGCCGTCTATGAGGGAGGGATTTCTCTCTCTCTCTCTCTCTCTCTCTCTCTCTCTCTCTCTCTCTCTCTCTCTCTCTCTTTGTGTGCTTTTCCTATAAAAGCAAAAAGATAACTGAAAACCTAGTTAAGGTTTTTGGCATTTCAACTTGGAGTTCTTGATGCGTAGGAGAGACATCATCCCTCTCATCTTTCTTAGCCAAAAATCGGTCCAACCTAGAAAAAGACTAGCACCTAAGTTCTCTAGGCTAATTTCTCTTCATCTCTAGTCCATTTTGGTGTGGTGAGGTAGAGGACTTCACTCTTGGAGTCTTGGGTTGGGGGCTTGTAAGAAGAGGAAGAAAAGAAGGCCTTTTCACAAAGGTGTTCATTCTTGGCTTCTCCAAGAAATAGTCATCAAGGGTAAAAGCTTAAGCTTTCTATCTTTCTCTTTTGTGTGCACAACGAGACTAGGGCCCAGTTTAGGATTGCTGTCACTTTTAAAAAATTGATTCTGCTGTGTTTTGAAAACACTTAGCTGTAAAGTAAAGCAGCTTTATGTTTGGAAAACAATATTTTTAAAGTGCTCTTAGTACAAAAAGCAGTGTCAAAACCATTTGGTAAATTTTAATATAAAACTGTTGTAAAGAGTGAATAATGACTAAAATAGACTTGATGTTGAAAGTGTTATGTGCTAATCATGTGGTGGTAGTGGTGGTGGTGGAGGTCGTGGTGAAAGAGATGGAGGTGAATGTGGTGGTGGCGATGAAGGTGGAGTTGGTGGTTGTGATAGTGGTGGTGGTGGTGATGGTGGTTGTGGAGGTGGAGGTGGCGGTGGTGGCAGCGTTGTGGTGGTGGTGGTGTTGGATGTGGAGGTGGTGGAGGAGGTGGTGGTTATGATGGTGGTGGCAGAGAATGAGGATGTGATGGTGGTGGCCGTGGTGGTGGTGGTGGTTGTGGAGGTGGTGAATGTGGTGGTGGAGATGGTGGAGTTGTATGTGGAAGTGGAGTTGGAGTCATTTTTTAAAATGAATGATGGTATTTTGGGAAATAAAAAAATTCATTAAAGGCTCATCTCTGCTTCTTTTGAAAGCAGCTTTGAAAAACAAGCCAGAGTCTGCTTTTAAAAGTTGCTGTCAAAAGGCCATTGCTTTTAAAAGAATCGAGATATTTTATTTTTACCAAACACCTTAAACTGCTTAACTTTAAAGTTAAGTAGGTTTTTGGCCCCCAAAAAAAAAAAAGCAATCCCAAACGGGGCCATTATGAATGTTTATGTATTATATGTTGTGGCTAAATTCATTTCCAAGGAAAATATATATGTTTCCTTCAAAGAGGAGGGGATATAGGAGGAAGAGCAGTGGCTTCCTCCCCCCTCAAAGTGAAAACGACTCTAGAGTGTTTTTTGGGAGAGGGGGCTAGGGATTTAGATAGACAGTAACAACTCCCTAACTATATACAATACAATCTTATAGTTAGGGGAGGGGGAAACTCACACACACCAAAAAACTTACTTGTAAAGAGGATATCACTGTTTTGCTATCCCCAACCAATAACATAATGATACGTAAAAAAGTTATCCGACGTGTCATTACGTTATTGGCCGAGATAGCAAAAAGTGTTACTTGTTGCAGGTATCATGGGTATTGAACCCAGGAACACTTGGGAGCATACCAAAGGCGTAAGCCAATGTTGAAGGAAAATGTGAACTTCCTAACATAATTTCACCACCACTAATTAAATAATGGGGTTTTATTATTTTAGGTTCGACCAATTCGAGACGCAGTGTTTCTTAATTACAATCATTTACTTCAAGGGAACACCCTTTGATTCCATCATAAAGAAACAAAACGTGTGTCTTTGGTTTTGCGGCAGCTCCCAAGTCCAACCTCAGGGTGCCTACGTATCCCTTGCGGGAATCAAGCTACTCGTAGTTCAAAGAATTGCAATGAATAAATGACTCATTGCAAAATAGGGAATTTGAATGAATTTGATTGAAAAAATGTTTTAGTGAATATAACTGAATAAACCAGGGATTCGATTTTGATGTGTGTTTGGGGTGAATTTGGTTAAGAGTAAACCAGGGATTCTGTTTGGATATGAGATTTGTGGGAATTTGGTTGATATAACTAGTGATTCAAATTTGGTCACAGTTGCGTCTATTGGAATGCTAGACTGCCTACGTACCCTTAATGGGATCAAACCAACGTAGTTCGGAATTGATTTTTCTGGAGATAGATATTTAATTTGTGGGAATTTGTTTGATATAACCAGTTATTCAAATTTGGTTGCGGTTGTGTCTATTGGGATGCTAGACTGCCTACTTACCCTTGATGGGATCAAACTGGCATAGTTCCAAATTGATTTGGAAATTAATGGGTAAGTATGGCCCAATAATTTAGAATTTGTGTCTTTTAGACAATTTGGACATTTTCATAGGTAGATGACCTATGGGGAAAATTAGAAATTAATGGGTAAGTGTGGCCCACTAATTGAGAATTTGTGTTTGAGAGATTTGAATTTAATCTCATTGGAATTTTCATGGGTATATGACCCTTGAGAAAAATTGGAAATTAATGGGTGAGTGTGGCCCACTAATTGAGAATTTGTGTCTTTGAGACAATTTGGAGATTTTCATAGGTAGATAACCTATGGGAAAATTTGAAAATTAATGGGTGAGTGTGGCGCACTAATTGAGAATTTGTGTCTTTGAGACAATTTGGAGATTTTCATAGGTAGATGACCTTTGGGAAAATTGAAAATTAATGGGTAAATGTAGCCCACTAATTTAGAACTAATTGAGAATTTAATCTCATTGAAATTTGCATGGGTAGACGACCCATGGGAAAAAAAGAGAGGATGATTTTGTACCCATTTTCTTTTTATCAATGTCCAAGAAAAATAATGAGCAATTTTGATTAACCCACTAATTTTCTAAAATTGACATTTGCACTTGGACCCAAATATGGCTATGAGGATTTTTTTGAAATTGATCCATGAACGATATAATAGGCAATTTGGGCCTCTGTAAATTTAATGGGTAATTATTTGCATCACCCATTAATATTTTGGGCTTTTGAGAACTAATGGGCAAATATTTTCAGAACCCATTAATCTGTTTCGGGGCCTTGTAAATTTAATGGGTAATTGTTTGGATCACTCATTAAATATTTTCAGCTTTTGGAATTTTGGGCTTTGGAGAATTAAAAGGTAGACAACCCATTATCCTGTTTTCGGGCCCTTGATATTTTGACTGACTCATGAACAAAAATGGTTGACAACTGTGGTCTTCATGACAAAAGAAACCAGCGTGCAGCTCATCCTTTAAGTGGATCAGTCATACTTCAACTAGGACTTCAGGAGTTGGTAACTCAAAGGAATTGGAGATACGAAGGAAGTGTAACCTTGACTGACTTGGAAAGAAACTACACAACTGCCCAAACTTCTCTCTCTTTAAAGGGATTTACGCTCTCTTTTTTATTTATTGTTCAGCTTGGACAAAAACCTGCTCTCTTTAGTCACACGATCTGAGAACTAGGGGTGGGCATACGGGGACCGGAAAACCGGAACACTGAACCGAATCGGTGAAAAAAATCGGTTCACCAAAAAATTCAACAAACTGGACCGAAATCGGACTGAACCGGTTCTGATTCCGATTTTACACCGCACCTCACACGACCTCACCGGACCGGTCTTTTTTTACAAAATTTTTTAATCTAATGCTATATTCTAAATTTTATAATCACTATTTTTCCAAGTTCAACTTCAAAAAATTTCTAAATGTATGAATTGGATTATTTGTTAATTTTTAAGCCAAAAAAATAAGTTATTTATTATAATTTTTTTAAAATATTTTTAAAAATTAAAATAATAATAGATCAATAATCCGGTTCAAAACCGGAACCAGTAAGAATCAAACCGGCTGATTTTTGAAATTATTTTTGCCTAAACTGAACCGGTTAAATAGTACCGGTTCCAATTCCAGCTTGAGGTGAGAACCGGACTGAACTGGACTGCGCCCACCCCTACTGAGAGCCATTGACTGCACCTTGTCCTGTGACCCACCGACTGCTGCACCTTGTCTTGTTTGTGAGTCTTTCCTTTCTTTCTGTTACTGTAGCAAATTTTTTTGTTTTTTGTTTTTTTATTGTCATACAAAACAAAACATAGAGACATCATTCCCTTTGTTTTGATTGTTTGCAAAGAAATCAACAGATGAGGCATCCAAGGCATGGGCTGCACAATGTGGCCTTTCCCAGGCTTTGTTTATTTTTTTTACTTCCCTTTTTTCTCATGTTTTCTTTTTGGGGAAAAAGGACAGAGAAGGCGTGTTGGCTGGCTGGATAGAGAAGTCGTGTTGTGATAGTTTTTTTTTTTTCTCTTTAACGGGTCGTGTCGGATATTCGTGATTTGTAACGGGTCATGTTTGGGTCTATTATTTGTCACCCGTCATGTCGTGTTAACCCGTTAACTTAACAGGTTGACACGAACATGACCCGAAACCCGTTAACACAACCCGTTTGCCAGGTTTAGTTTGTATGCAAACCACACCAAGCCCTCTTCCAAAAGAAAATGTGGTTGTCTCATCTTCATTTCTTTTTGTGCTGTAGTGAGCCTCTATCCACAACAAAACACAAAGCTTCTTTTATTTTGATTATTTGTACACAGCACCAGATGAGATTCAAGAAAAAGTGGGTTGTACGTGGCCTCTCCTCCAAATTTTTTTCTGTTTGTGGACTTCCCATTTCCAAATGGGTCTGTTGCTAATGAGTCTATTTAACTTGGGATTCCATGGCTGTCCTCCCTCCTTTGTTTTGACAGTTTTACACAAACACCAAACTAGGAAGAGTTGGCTATGCAACGAGACCAGCTCCTTCAAACCTTTTTTTCTTTTTCTTTTTTCTTTTTTGGTTCTATATGTATGCAAGAAGCTGATTTATTTTTCCGGAGAAGGACGTACACAGAAAAGATTAATTTTTCTAACAGAGAGGGAGAAAGTTGATCAGATTCTCCAAAAGCATAGGTATAGCCATTTTTTTATTTGCATCTGCGAACCCATTTCGTTTGCTAATTGTCATGGATCTTTGAACCCATTTTTCTTTTCTTTTTTTATTTTATCTACAAAGGTTCTGGGTTTCTCACCCATATGGACTTTTACATCCAAATAATTTCGGGGTTCCTCACCTATGGATTTTTATCCAAATGATTTCGGGGTTTCTCACCCATGGATTTGCATCCAAGTAATTTCTGGGTTTCTCAACCATGGATTTGTGACATGCTATGTCCAACATAGAAAAGAAAATAGAGATGACAATATACCTGTCACAATTTTTCTCTTCTTTTCACTGCTCTAATTTCTCCAGCAAACTTTTTTAATCTGTCCTTAACATCCTGACTGTTCTAGTTATTATTCTTAGCACGGCAGAACACAACAATACCAAACTGTCTCTCAAAAGGACCCTATGTAGCTTTGGCTCTTGGGTATTCGACCGGCGCTGAGTGTTAGCTAGAGAGAGAGGCAAGCCCAAACCAAAGATGCTGAAAAGCAAAATCCAAAGCCTGGAAAGGATTTCATCGTCGTCGTCAGTTGTCTTCAAGATTTTGAAGAGTCGTAATATTGCTACTACTACTGGTAGTAGCAGCAGCAATGGAGTTCCAAAAGAGAAGGTAGATTGCGTGGTGATAGGGGCAGGTGTGGTGGGATTAGCAGTAGCGAGAGAGCTTACTTTAAAGGGCAGAGAGGTGTTGGTGTTAGAATCAGCTTCCACCTTCGGCACTGGCATCAGTTCCCGCAACAGCGAGGTCATCCATGCCGGCATCTACTATCCTCCCAATTCTCTCAAGGTCTCCTCTCTCTCTCTCTCTCTCTCTCTCTCTCTCTCCTTTCACTTTGTTTCTCAAAGAATTGTTCTTACAACTTTTATTAAGACTGTGTTACCCAAGAAAAACAAAAATGAAGAACATAATTTGGAAAGTACCCACTTCCCAATTCTCAAAATGAATGTTGGAACTACAAATTTTAGAAAGAAACAAATGTTGTAACTTCAATGCATTTTGCAGGCAATCTTATGTGTAAGAGGAAGAGAATTGCTTTACAAATATTGCTCTGAACACAATATCCCTCATAACCAAATTGGTAAACTTATAGTAGCAACAGGATCTTCAGAGATTCCACAGTTGCATAATCTAATGAATAACGGGATAAAAAATGGGGTTGGTGGTTTGGTTATGATGGAAGGTTCAGAAGCTACGAGGATGGAACCCGAATTGCGATGCTTGAAAGCCTTACTATCACCAGTTTCTGGGATTGTTGATACACATTCCTTGATGCTGTCTTTGGTGGTATGCATTTTCGTCTTTCTCGTTTCATAAATTAATATAATTAGGATCAAATACATGCTTCAAATATTATATCAGTATTTATTATGGAGAGCTCAGCTAACATTGGATTTTATCAATTTGTCCCTATAGAGTTAGAACTGCTTACTGACAGAGATATCACCCACATGTGGACCCAGGGTGAAGCTGAAAATCATGGCGCAACCTTCTCCTATAATACTACAGTTATTGGTGGCCATATTGAAGAAAATCGCCTAAGCCTTCATATTTCTGAAACCAAACACCTTGAAAATTGGAATGGAAAATTTCCATTGCAACCAGAGATGGTACTCATTCCTAAGCTTGTAGTAAACTCTGCTGGCTTGAGTGCCCCTGTCCTTGCAAAGCGATTTGATGGCCTCCGTAGTGCAGTTATTCCTCCTACCTATTATGCTCGCGGGTGCTACTTCACGCTATCAAATACTACAATATGTCCTTTCAAACATTTGATTTATCCTATACCAGAGGATGGTGGCCTTGGTGTGCATGTTACTCTGGATTTGAATGGTCAGGTCAAGTTTGGCCCCAATGTAGAAT
Organism: Prunus dulcis; assembly: GCF_902201215.1. NCBI lineage: Eukaryota > Viridiplantae > Streptophyta > Magnoliopsida > Rosales > Rosaceae > Prunus > Prunus dulcis. The sequence goes on along the minus strand of NC_047656.1, from coordinate 3,500,079 downwards.
GGATTGATGGTATTGATGACGTTTCAAGCTTCCTAAACAAGTAATATTTTCTTTAACTCTTTGTCCGTTATACATAGTGTGTAGTACTTTCTGCATTGTCAATTAAGTCATTGGTTTAAGAACTCGTCAACTCAGTGCAGAAGTTCCTACGCATGCTTGCACCGAAGAACACATGCCTTCAGTTTTTTTTTTTTGGTTATAAATAATATATTATATAGGTTTCCATTGTGCATCCAATTCTGCCATCTTGCATAAGTTGTGTTTCTTTAGACCATGCATTTGATACTAATCTTACTGCCTGAGTTAATGATCAAATGGAGGTCCTATTCACTTTTGCTGATGGGTTGTAAATTAATATGCCCTTATTCTTGTAAAGTGTTTTGCATTTGTCATTGCAGATATATGATCATATGTTTGTTAAGATGCTTTTAGGGTAAAATCTTAGATGACCTGATTGGGATGCATGTGATGTTATTGAATAATGATTTGTTGTGATTTGTTTTTTTCTTACATCCGGAGTAAATTTATAATAACAATTATATACCATACTGATGATGCAAAAGTTTTAAGTCATCAGAACAGTCATAAAAGTTTGGTGTGGGTGGTATTAGCACTGCTATATATTTTAGATGCTATTTATGCACAAAGGAGAGGCATTATTTATAATGCATGTCAACCAAGTGCTTGTGCATCTACCCAATAAGAAAGCTAATTCAGTTATTGTCCTCATTTATTTAACCTTGGTTTCTTTCTTTGGTGTACCTGTATAATAACTGTGATGTTGAACATTTTTTTAAAAACATGACAAGGCCTTGTTTCCAGGTTTGACTATTCTGTATGTACGAATCGTGCAAAGCTATTTTACCCAGAGATAAGGAAGTACTACCCAAATCTAAAAGATGGGTCTCTCGAGCCAGGTTATGCAGGGATTCGACCAAAGGTTTCAGGTCCTCGACAGTCTCCAGTTGATTTTGTGATACAGGTTATTTCTTGCATATTGTTCTTATGCCTGAACCTGAAATGTTAGGTCAGAATTTTTTTGTTGACACATCTATCATGAGAATTATGATTGTGGCCAGAATACATGAGCATGTATAGCAATAGATCTACCGTTGTATTCCTCACATACTTCCCTCTTTATATCTTATTAACCAATCAGGAGTGCCTAATAATGGTTTTGGCAATGAGCCAAGCGGATTTGTACACAAAATGTTGTCATTGAATCCTAAATCTTGCTGCTGTAGCAGCTTTTAGCTCAAATTGGCCTATATAAATGGTTAGTTTTACTTTCTAAAACTCACTGTACTATGGTGAGCTGTCACTCCTTTTTTTCGGGTTCTTTGTTGCTTGCGTGGCAATGCTGTACTCGGAATCAATCAACCCCTATCCATCCTTAACACCTCAGACGGAGTCCAGGTGGGATTCGTTAACATTTTTCAGTTACCATGAAACAAAATAGAGCAAAATAAAGCAAGATCCATATAATTCTCTTCTTCTTCTTTTTTTTTTTTTCCTTATAGAAGAAACATTAGGATATGAGCTAGTGTACACATCATCTTCTACTTATATAGGATGAACCCATATAGTTATCATCCAGTGGTTCTTTCAGTAACCATTTCTCCTGTTCCATTTAATCTATGAACATTAAGTGTCGTGTAGGATGCTGAAGATGCTACTTTGCAAAGACGAACAGTTTGGATTTTGAATATACATAAAACTAAAAAGTTCCATCCATAATTTGGATTTGGAGTGACTTCCAAATTGATTGAACATTATAAAAAGTTGATAGAACTCTCTGTCTCTGTCTCTGTCTGTGTGTGTGTGTGTGTGTGTGTGTGTGTGTCTCTCTCTCTCTCTCTCTCTCTCTCTCTCTCTCTCTCTCAGTGTGGTCACTCAAACCTCAAACAAAATAGATTTTACCACACTTTGAGAAATTATTGGGTGTGATGCAGATTATATGGAGACATTTCATTAAAGTTTAATTTGTTGATATTGGATCCATATTATGCAGGGGTTTGTTGAAACATATATATGGGTACCAACGTGTTGAACACACTATGTTCTCTCTTTTGTCCTATGTGCTGCCCAAACAGAGCTGTAGACTGTAGTAACCTCATGTTGGAAAGAAAGAAAAAGAATGTAAGATCTGATTTCTAAAGCATGACAGAAACTTTTTGAAAACCTAGATTTTGAACAACATGTTAGACTTCCCATGAGCATTTTGTTTCTAGTGTAAGATCTGGTTTCTAAGGCATAGATTTTGAATAACATATTAGACTTCCCAGAACCATTTTGTTTCTAAGTCAGACAACACCAGTAAAGCCCTAACCTGTAATATTAGTTTTGACTCTTTATATTCTTGATAAGCTTTTTATATCATATTCTTTTTCATTTCTAGGTACTATGCTTTTTGAAATATAAGATGACATTGAAATTTACCCAAACAAGGATGCGCTGTGTATTCGGACTGCTTTTTGTTCTGTGCTATTTCAATAGAGTTTAAACTTTGATAGACATGCATGACAAGCCATATTTAAAGTGATAATTGAAACTCAAATATTACTATTATATTGGATATATAGTTGATATAGTTCTATTGATACTTTTCACAACTATGGGCTCTATGGAGATTGGATTTTGTTTGCTATTTCCTGAACTATTAGTATTTGACAAATACGACCTCATTATGAATTCATATGTGCAGGGCGAGGACATTCATGGGATAACTGGCCTTGTTAACCTTTTTGGTATTGAGTCACCTGGTTTAACTTCAAGCATGGGAGTTGCAGAACACATAGCAACCAGATTCTTCAGATGTTAAGGAACCCTCTTTGTGCTATATATTATGATTTGAAAATTGCTGATGAATGTTCCAGAATGGGCTAATCTGTTACAACTTGATCCACTGTTAAGGTAATGGTCTTTCTGCTTCAAATGAACTTCTAGTTAGATAAAAAAACAAAATTTAGAAAGGAAGGCAAAAAGCTTCAAAGTGGAACTATAACTAGTTTTACTTTTTTTTAAAATAACTTGTTGAAAAATCATGGAGCTGAAGATAATTTTGTGTCAGTCAATGCCTTGCTACTGACCTCCTAGATACCATTTGCAGCCTTAGCGCATGAGTCTTTCATCCAGGTACTAAAGTGAAAATTACCTCAGCTTGCTGATATGGTATAATAAGCCAATACTACGACAACAGTTGTGCTTGTAAAATGCATCTCATGAAAATGATTAAAGTTTGAATTTTCACAGAAAAAATATCCTCTTCTCTTCTCTGTGTCCCTCCCATCTCTCCCTCTTCCTCCGAACACACTTCCAAGTCTCATCCTGTCTCTTCTTGTCTCTCCTCCAAACACTCTGTCACACGTCTTTGTCTCAAATTTACGAATCCCTCACCTTATCTGGCGACTCTTATTACCACAAGGTGCTTCTTCCTTCCTTCCCTTTGTTTATTTTTTTTAATTTTCATTTTAAGCAGGTTTTGTATATGTGGTTGCTTTTTTGCCTCTGCGTGTTTGTTTTATGTATCTCATATTTGGTTTTATTCAATTTGCGGTTTCATTTTCATGTTCTGACTAACCTGTTTGGGTTTCATCTTGTGTATATATGACTACATTTCATTGTCATGTTTGTATTTTTTATAATTTCTTCATTTTTTGGGGGTTTGTAAGAATACGGCCTCATGCATTTCATGATTGGTGTTCTCATTGTCTAACTGATCGGATTTCTTTCTTTTTGGTTTGCCTTTTGTTTTTGTTTTTTTTTTTTGTTTCCTTCTTTTACGTGCATGCATCTTATTGCGAAACCGATTTGGTTTTGTAAAGTTGGTGGTTTGGGTTCTCATTGTGGAACGGATTGGTTTTCCCAAACCACCAGACAGCCCTTTTTTATCCCTTTTGGATTCCCATAGTAGGTGTTAACGACTCCATTCTGAACAATGAGCCTCATTCCTTTCCAGTGATTTTCTGGCAGTGTCTGCAACATCCAGTGTAATAATTAAAGATTATAAACTTATTTCACCAAATATGGGTTCCTTCACAAGACTATCTCAGTAACTTTACCATGAAAATGTAATCATCTTGCATAAAAGGCTGTTTATTATTTTCTTCACTATGTTCCCGGGAAGCTATTTATTATTTGCTTGCATTGACATGATACTTCCTGATAACATATGCTTAAACAAGGTGTTTAAATAAGACCGATTTCTTCTTTATGGGAAGTCCTTAGAAATGGGTAGATTAACTTTTTGTTATTATAGTTTGTTCCTTCTTTTTTTTAAAAAAAAAAATTACGTATCAATGTAATGTGAAATGTTTTTTTTTATCTCGAAACCTCTCTCTCTTCTTCTTTCTCTCTGCCAGTCTCGAACCTAAGACCTAATGCGTTTTTGCTTGTAGCATTAATCCAACAGGCTACTGGAGACCGGCTGTAATGTGAAATGTCTTTGTTTTTCAACTTAGTAGCAAATTGTGAATTTTACTCATTCAGAGATTAATGTACTAAATACTTATGTTTCTTGATTAGCAAATTTAACATGTTCACCCTTCTCTTTTTTCAAGTGTTTTTTTCCTAAATGTTGTCTTGTTATAATTTTGAGTTTTTCTTTTTTAGAAAGTTGAGAGAATCTTCACCACCATCATACTGAGTTGTGGCTACTGAAAAGTTCAGGTGACCTTCCTCTACTGGCAGCGGCGGCTGCTTTAGTTCTTGGGTGTGATTTTAGGGTTTGTGTCTTAAGGTTTTTTGTTGTATTGAGCCTAAATAATCTGTTTTATGGTTGGCCTTTTATTTTGTTTGGTTGTGCTTTTATTTTATTGTTCTATTTGTTGTATTGGGCTTGTTTGCAACTTGGTAAGGTAATGAAATCTTCATTCCTTCAACCAAAAAAAAAAAAAAAAGGAGTTGATTTCGGAAGCCCAAGAACTTAAATGGAAGTACTAGAACTATAGGAGCTTGGGCACCATATACAAATTACAACACCTTTGCAAATACTAGAACAGTTTTGGATTTAAGAACTTTACATGCATGGAATGACGGGAATCAGGAATACTGAAGAGAATGAATTAACAGGTTTTGGGGTGAGCAATCCCTCCTTATCATTCTAGCTCTTGGTTTTTATTATTTTATTGGATTATACATTATAATGTAGAATTCTAAAATAATTCTAATATCCATTACAGATTAGTAAACATGCACGTGTAATAAAGATATTTACGTAGGACATAAGGTAGCGAGAAAGATGATCTCCTTACCTAATACAATTGTTATGATGAAAGTAATTTCTCATCTCACGATACACAAGAGCCTGGAAATACAAAGTACTAACACAATTTGTGATCAACTGTAGGTGGAAATGTGCTATAAACACAATTTGCAGTAAACATTATTGCCATTGAAGGAAATGTGCTCAATTTCAATGTTCACTTAAGCATCAAACTCAATATTACACTAATCTTAGCAACATACGCATATTAAAACGAAGTTTAGCTTATAAACAAACCTTCAATCAAGTATTTTATGACCTGTGCGTTGATTTTTTCCAAAACTCAATTCTATAAATAGAGAAAAAGAAATATGATTCTCTTGAAGCAACACCTCAATCAAATTACTAGAGGTCTACACTTCAATTACCTAGCCTCCTCACTCTCTTGGGGACCATGTGTTTTATTGGGCCTCTTCGGCCTTCTGGTTTAATTTGTCATCCAAAACCTAAGTTACAAGACCAATGGATCCAAATCCAATGGGCCTAGAACCCCAAATCTAATTTTAAGAACCAATGAAACTCCTACATTCAATAACTAATTCATCTTTATTAACTAATCAATTTTTATTTATTCTCTCTATTTAATTTACATATCTCAAACATATACGTGTGTGATCTATTAAGTTCTAATCGGCTAGGCATTGAAAGATTTGAACCATGAAAAACCTCGAAACTACGTCACTTATTATATTTTCTTCCAAGAAGCACGTGGATAATTGGAGTAAGTGGCGAAATCTCCCTCTTTAAGGAGATTCAAGCCTACTACGTTCTGGCAAAGCCCACAAACCGGTGTATAAGTATATCTCTTGACTTGTCCCCTCCAAGATACAATAGCCTAACTGAATCATTGTATTGTGTGACTCAAACCTATATGCAGAAACAAGATGAATTCAAAGCTTGACCATAAAAAAAAAACACCTTTCTTTTACTAGCAAATAATCACCATATGCAAAAGCCAAGAGTCTAAAATTTAAATGAAACGTTATAGTCAAGAATTGAGGTTGGATAAGCCGCAGCCAAGTTGGAAGTTGAAGATGAATGTGCTTGAGGTCTTGTGGAGGTTGAAGATGACTTTGCTTGAGAGTTTTGCATGTGAGTATAATTTTAAAAAAAAAATATTATTACTTTTCACTGGCTACCTTTCAGGACCGGTTTCACTTCATATTTCATAGATAATTTTAAAATTTGATGTATCCATACATTAATGTATTAGAGCATCTCCCAAATACCAAATATCAAATTTAAATTTGATGGCTGATGTGACAAATTGACATATTATAAAATTTTATTTTAAATATACAACCAAGATTTCAAATATACATTTTATTTTATTATTTTTAAAGGCAAGTGGGCTCGGTATTTAAGAGTAAAATATTAAATAGGGTTAAAAACTGTACATGGAAGAGGAGAGAACGAAGCGGGCTCAGCATTAAAATAATAATAATAAAGAAAAAGACGTTGTTGAGGTCCAAAAAAGTCCATGGTTGGGCCCAAATAAGTTTTCGGTCCAATACGATACTGTATTAAGAAAAGTCACATAGGTACACGAAGGCTCGTCATATACAAGTCATAATCTACGTGCCATGCTAAATAAATAATTTGTCAGGCCAAGGACTGAAATAATATTATAAAATACAAGCCCATGCTAAACTAAGTACCGTGTCCCTCTTCAAGTATGATAAAATTGAAGCATGCCAAGCAACATGCCACGCCAAGCAAGGAATTATTATTCCGCACCCAATCACGCCACAAGCTTAAGTGGGCCCTAAGCCACTCAAATTCCCGGGGCTTGCTTGAGTGCGTTGTGGTATGGATGGTAATAAATTGTCATGAGGCCAATTGATGGGCCGAGAAATGGAAGTCCCGGATTGCTTGGGAGCCTTGGGACTCAAGCCTATTTCATAGGGCCAAACATGTGGGTGAGCACAAGAGAGAAAAAGAATAGCCCGTCACTCCAAACAAAAATAGCCCAACCCTTGATAAAGTTAGCCCATTTATTTGATAGATCAACATTTTCTCTTAGAAGGCCCATACAATTAGGACAAAAAGGCAGTAAAACCAAACAAAGCCACGGGTGAAGATTGAAAGGCCATGTGTGCAAAGTTGCTGGGAGGCTCTAGCACATGGGAAGGAACAAGTTTCAAGCAAGAAACACCCAGCGAACCATGGGATGTTGGCGTGCAAAGTGGGAATCATCCTTCGAACCAGCATGTATACCCATTTCTTTCCTTCATCAGATCTGACCATGAAATAGGGGAGAAAAGAAAGGAAGGGGGATGACTGAAAATAGGAATTTTTCATCAGGGCAGCTACGGGAAAGAGACCTTGAGCTCCCAAAATCCCTGATTTTGTGCAAAGGAGCAGAGTAGATTTCACCTAAATAGGATGGTTGAAGGGATAAGGGGAGAAAGGAAGGAAAAGATTTGGCCAAATTAGATAGAAACCATTAGGGTTTCTTGGAAATAGATAGCTTCCAACAGCTATAAACGGGGCCTCTTCTACCCAACAAAAATCAACCACATCGGAGAGCAAGCTTCCTCTCTTACTCCCAAAATCCAGCAAATTCGTGCTCAGCCCATCATTTTTCCTTAGTTTTCCCTCTTGGCAAGCTGTTCTAACACTTGAAATAGTCTCTGTCAAGCCACAATTTTCTCTCTTTTTCCTCATGCTCAACCAAACATCACTACAAAATCCTTTCTCTCCTACCTTAATACCCCATCTTTCCCATAGGAACACTTAATTTTCTCTTCAGTGCTAAACTCATGACAACTTTGCTCCCATGCCACAAGCCTCTCATGCCAAGCTAATATTCTACCTGTAAGCACTAAGAATTCATCTGTAAGCAACCATTATTTTCGTTGGTGAAGGTAACCAAAGTGTTTTCTAAGGCTTTACTATCATTTCGAAACATTTTGGGGTCTGATCTTTAAACTCAGACACAAGGGGAAAATTTCAGCCATTTTGCTCTTTATGGGTAGCCCAGCCCATTTGTAGCTGCCGGAAGAAAAAAGCCCCTACAGATGTCTCAACATGTTGGTGTCATTTTTGAAAGCAAAAGTGAAGGACGTCAATCCACCTAGGATTTGGCATCACGATTAGAAGGCTTAAAATGTCTTTTTCTTGGGTTAAAACTTGCCACGTTGGAATTGGCATTTCGATTAGAGATGCTCTTCAAGAAGAACTCATTTTATAAACTTCTATAAAATTATAATTAAATACTCCCGAATTTTTAAATTTCTTTAAAATTTTTAAAATCATAATTAAATACAACCCTTCACTTTTCTCAAATGCCACTTCACCTGAAACTCTTTGGCAAGTTTTTTTTTTTATTTTTTTGCGATTTTTGATAAGTGACAAACATTTTTCATGATAATTTTTTTAGTTTATTTATTTATTTTTGTTTTTTTTGGCTTTCACATAGTTGGACAGTCCAAAATGACCAGAAGCTTTGTGGGTCGTGACCTGCCTTTTGACCTCAATTGTCTACATCGTCCAAACGCGCAGTTTACCATTTTGCAGGCCTCCAATAAAATTTTCTCCAACCAAGTCCAATGGCTGACAAGCTTTCTAGTTTCTAACCTGCCGAGAGAATAATATGATTGGTCTCATCGATTGAATTGTACCTGAAGCTTTCTTCTCAACCTCAATTTCTATCTGCAGGTGCGATTTCAATTTACAACTTCATCTCTCTTTCTTCTCTGCTAACGGTTTGTCTCAATTATCATGGAGATTCTTTGACTTTGCGAATTCTCTACCTTTTTGTATTTTGTTCACAAATTTTCACTCTTTCGCTCTTCCTTTTTGTGTCTCAGTGTGTATGTTCAGTGGATTTTCACCATGTATCATGCCAAGAAGTTTTCAACAGCAAGCTTAGTCCCTCACAAACCCCAGAGCTCTGAGGAGCTAGCAAACGTTGGGGTTGTCAGTGGTGGCTCTTCAGTGAAAAGCCCAACGCCTTCTGGGGGAAGTGGCAAGCAACGCCTGCGGTGGACTTCGGATCTCCATGACCGCTTCGTCGACGCCATTACGCAACTCGGTGGACCAGATAGTGGGTATTTTCTTTTCAGTAACGTAATTCTATTTGGTACTTTCTTTTTTAATTCTATTTTTTCACTGTAATTAATCCATCTCTGTTGTGTTTTTTCCCTTTAGCAGACATGGGTTCTTTTTCTTTCCCTGTTTTTGGGTCAGTTGTAGTTTTCCCGAGTATTTAGCTCTGTTAAGAATGTGATAAATGTATGTTTGATTGCTCACAGTGTCAGGTAATAGAATTACGAGAAAGCAATTTTCACATGTTTGAAATAGTTTAGTGGCCTTCCTACATTATCCCTGCCTTACAGTATCAGGAATTATAATTTTTTTTTTACTTTTTTTTTTTTTGGGGTAAACTAACTTTTACTTCATTAGTTCTGTTGTGTGGTGATCCTCTTTATTCTGAACCAAATAATTTAGAGGGATTTTTATTTCATAATTACTTGATTAGTGGCTGCATTTATGGTAGTTTCAATGAAGATGCTTGCGGAAATAAAGGCAGGATTTTATTGTATTTCCTATGTTTCCAAAACTTTTGTTCTTTGATTACGGATGACTTTTCTGTTTTAGAGAAACTCGTCTTCTAACTGAACTTTAGAATTGCTTCTCTCTCTCCCTCCCCCTTTCTTTTTCTGATGTTTATGAGTGGGGACCTATGCGGTTGAGATAGCTTTGGTTTGTTTTTTTAGCAGAATTTTTTTATTTCATCATTTTGGGTTTTTTTTTATATTTTATTTTATTTTTTTCCATTTCTGCCGTTGAGGTATGAGTGCTGATTTGAATAGCTGGAGTCTAGTGCCAAATCCTAGAAAATTTGATGATAAATTTCTTGTGGGTAAGGGTAGTTAAGGGAGATTCATTTAATCAGTTAGAGTCTAGTTAAAAGTCATAAAGAAATTGGTGCCTTGAGGAGGGGGTTCATGATTGGGAACTTGTTGTTTAGGAACATGCCTCTTATGTGTAGATAGTTGTGGAGAGTCCTCTTGAGAAGGATTCATTGTCATGTTCTATTGTTCATGGTAAGTGTGAAGTCATTTCTAGTGGTTAGGGCTCCAAAAAAGTGGATTGCCTTGGAAATTCTTCTCTCATAGCTATTCTTCTTTGTCTCAGAGGTCTAAAATGTGGCATGCTATCCTCGAATGAATATCTAACATGTCTATATATGGCCATGTGAAGATATCTTAGTTGTTCTTTAGAAACTCCATCAGCTGCCTATTTTCTTCTTCTGATAGTCGCACATCTGCGCTTTCTGGCTTAAATGGATACAGATTCTTTTCCACTAGTGGTTCTAAAGTGGGGATTTTGATTAGGCTCATGCCTGAACCATTTAGGTGGGTCCCCTTCTAGTTGTTTTGAAGGTTCATCTTGATTTTCCGGCTGTTTGGTACTGGCTGTCACAATACTGTGGCATTGTGCATCTCCGTTTTTCAGTTACATGGATGCAAAAGCTAAAACAACTAAGTAACTATTATTTGAGGCCGAGACCGGCCAGCCTTATTACCCTGCAAAATTGAGAGAACATTACTAGGAGGCTCAAACCAAAGTTAAAAGCCAACTCAACTTTCAAGGTCCAGCTTAGCCATAGTGTCAATGTACATGGGTCTCCTTTGATGTCAATGGTTTCTTGCCTGTCCCTGTAAAACCACTCATGATGACCTGGTGCAAGTTCGAAGGAATCCCTTCCATTTAATGTACCCTTTACTTTCCTATTCAAGTTATATGCAGACGGGCTTCTTCCAGTTTGAGCTCTGCTAAAAGTTATAAGGGGAAAGAGAGTCTACCAGTGTGAAGTCCACTATTGCCTTATCAACCCAAATAACCGGTAGAGTGACTCATCCATGGCATTCACTTCCTTCCAGCCAAAGCTGATCAATTTTCTTGGCTTGATTTAATATTCTACACCTTTAACCCTTTATTTCCGCAGCTGTCCCAAAAACTTTACATGTGCAAGTGTGACTACCAATGGCTCATGGTTTAAGAGGTGGATGCGTTCTACATCCTTATGTCTGAATTACGTTTGTTTTTCTCATTGCCATAACTTTTGTGCAAGGGTTTAGATCCTACAAATTCTTTTCATGATTTCTTGTTGTCTTTCTTGTCTTGTTCTTCTCTGAGCTTTCATTTCGTGATCCGGGCCAGGATTCTTGTAAATGACAGTTATAATCTGGGAAAAAAATTGGACTATTGATAGAACATTCTGTTTAGGTAACTTTGGTCACTTCATCAATTGTGCACGATTGGCCATGTGTGGAGGGAGCATCGCCCTGTTTGATCATGGTCTCCACTTTCCTCCTCAAGTTCCTGCACTTGTTAGTTGTCTGATGGATGTTAAGGAACAATGCTTACGTGTATCTTGCCGCTCTTGTGGCTTCCTCATAGGTGGCGATACTTGAAATAATATCCAAATTGTATTCGCATGTACGATTTTGCCAAGCACATGGTCTGATGGATCTCAGTAAAGGTTTCTTTAGGCTACTTGATCTTTCTGCTTTGTCTTTTGGTTTGTGCATGAGGATTGTGAAACCACTTCCCTGTTGATCTTACTCATTGCTTGGCTGTTGCCTCCTTAAGTCTTGTTGTCCAGGCCTAAGTGCTGATCCAACCCATGGCTAGTGTACAGCTTTCACATTTTCCTACCTAGGACATTCAAAGACAAATCAGCTCAGGAAATCCATCAGTTTCGTCTTCCCATTTCATGTTGGAGTTAGATGCTTTCTCCTTTTGCTTCTTCTTACATATGTACTTGGAGATGAATGCTTCATAGAGTTTGGTAAAATTTGGAATGGACCTCAATGGAAGATGTCTAAATTAAATTTAGTGTTGGTCCAAATAGATGCGAGAACACGTTGCACATCAGTGCATCCTCATCAGCTTCAGGCACCATTTGTAGTGAAAAAGGTAAACTTGCTCCGATGGATTTGTCTTACTTTGAATATTCAGAACTTAGAAGAAACACAAACATCTAAATTTTTTGGGCTTGCAAAACTCCTTGAGGCAATTCATCTTCTACTCCATTTGTAGAAGCTTGATCTTCCATTTAGTCTTCTTTCAGCTTATTGTTGCTTTGAGACCTTGCTCTGAGCCCACAGAAAATTGCGAATTTGTCTAGGTCCAATCATGTTGTCATGGATTTTGATAATTCAAACTGTTTGGTTCCAGCATTCAGCTTTCCAAGTCATTCTTGAAGGACTGCTCAATTATTATTTTTCTTTTTTTGTGCTTCTGGGGCGAGAATGGAGGTATATAAGACATTTATGTTCAATTTAGGGTTTACACAAAGCATTCAAAGTATTTTAACTGGCATATTTTATGCATAATAGTAGTTCAACTGTGATACCTTCATAAAGTCATTGAGTCAAATGATATCTTGCCTGAATGATCCTATGTTTCTACTAATAGATCGGTTTTGGTGGTTGAGCTGGTGTTGCCTTTTCCCTTGATGCTTCTTGAGTCTTTAGGCCACATTTCAGGTAGTCTGACCTGGGTGGACATTCTGTCTGTTATTTTATAATCCAATTTTTCAGTTTTTTTTAATTCCGTTGACATCATGTTTAATTCGGCGATATTCTCGTTTATTTGGTTCAGTCCAACTAGTATGTTTAGTCCAACTTGAGTAATAGGTTCACATGGAGAAGGATCTTGAGCAGTAGGTTGACATGTAGAAGACTACAAGCATTAGGGGCGTAAGCAACAGGTAGATCCAAAGAAGTATTTGGATTCAGGAACTGTACACATATTATCATTTTCCTTAAGTTTGGGAAGATGGAAGGTTGGATTCTCGACATTAAAATAAAACACCAACTCCCAAACTGACAATGTATAAACTCTAATAAGTATCTCAATATAATATGCTACAGTGGTGTTCTGTTTGCTATGAAATTTGTGCGTTGATAATGCTGTTGGTTGAAGTAGAAGTCCAATTGTGAATTGATTTCTGTTTGATCTTGGCCTTTAATTGATGCTAAGTGTTGAGATTCCTGTAAAAAAAACATGCTCAGGCATGGAAGAAAACTGTGCCTAGTATGAAGAAGAGCCAAGGAAGATTTGTTGAACAACTAATTCCTTTGTTTCTCCCCTCTGCTTTCACTCTTCTATCATATACTATAGGTAACCATCTATAGTGATAGTATGAGTCAACATATTAACTAATAACCTTGATCAAGCGACCTCTGAATTGGAATTACCAATTAGTACTGTAAGGGATATCCATGTGGATGGCTAACTGAATAACCAACCCTTATGAGGACTTTTACTTTGGACTAATGTGTTCTAACTTTTCACAGTACTTTCTTAAAGGACAGTCACTGTTGCATTCAGTTAGTTCATCTAGAGAAGTTCTGATTTTTGGTACTTTGAATCTTTTTCTCAGACTAGAGTGTAGTGTTTGGTGTTTTCTTGTAGCCCGATTTTGGATTCCATATCCACGATTTGTAATGTCTTTCGAGTTAATAAATCTATTTTTCTCTGCGTGCTGTTAGTTTTGTAAAATTATTCTGAGTGTTTGGTCTCATTCTTAATTCTGGTTAAGGATTTGATTTAAGCATTCATTTGTGGTTAGATTTTTCTAATGAACTGTGAGGTAGCTAATGGTACGTTCACGGGACAAAATGTAGTATCGGATTAAACCGTCCCAGTCCTTCATTAGAGGTGTGCAGTCTTTGGGACAAATCAGTCCCACAGCACAGGACTGGATGTTATTTTTTCCAGATCCAGTCTCACCCAAACTTGTGTTTATGATCATATCCATTACCTAATTAATATATTTCATTCTTTCCAATTTGCTTTAGGGGCAACACCTAAAGGTGTTCTGAGAGTGATGGGTGTTCCGGGACTAACTATTTATCATGTGAAAAGCCATTTACAGGTACAGCCACCTTGCTACACTATATTACCTACGTAGGAACATAAATGTTGCACATTTTTATGTTTTCAGTTTTTAATAGCGTTATTATTCTTTTATATAGAAGTATCGCCTTGCAAAGTACCTGCCAGAGTCTCCGGCTGATGGTAAGGGTCGTCTCCCTCCATCTATATATGTTATTTCAGCAATAGCAGACTTGTTTTTACAGTATGAAAATATGAATTTAAATTTGGAGAAGCACTTTGACTTATAGGTTCTAAAGACGAGAAGAAGGGTTCTGGAGACAGCCTTTCTTGCTCAGATTCTTCTCCGTGAGTACCTTTTTCCTTACCTTATATGATTATATGCACACTTTTTTTCTCGTCTTAAGCTTTCATGACCATTATCATCATATCTCTTTACTTGCATAGTCCTGTGTCTTATTATTATATTAAAGATATGCATCTAATTAGAACCTTTAAATTCTTCAGTGGAGTCCAAATTAATGAGGCATTGAGGATGCAGATGGAAGTTCAGAAGCGTCTTCATGAACAGCTTGAGGTAAGGTCTCTTGCCCTCACTTTGCCTTAAATTGCTGAAAGAGGAATATAGTCTGGCCTGAAAAATATTCTTGCACACAGGTCACTAGGATTTCAGATATATTGGAAGAAAAGCACATAGAAAGAAATTTGTTTTCTGATAGACCAGAAAAAAATTTATTCAAAAACTGAAAGGGAAACTTTAAATTTCTGCTAATAGTGATATTGAAAACGCTGCCGTGGCCTGGGTGGTAATATGGCAACTCTGGAGGCTAGCAACTGGTTAAGTAGTAATGGTTTGTAGGAGTGTTTTCGGAATATTTGTGGTGGGTTGAGTACTAGTGGGTTTTTCTTAAAAGATATTTTGTTGGGATGGGAAAGTTGGTGGGTGGATAATTGCAAATGTCCATGTTTTCTTCTGTTTTTTTTTTCACAGAACACATTATTGTGTTGCTTGTTCATTTCGAGTGTAGTGCATGATTCTGGAACTGTTCCTGGACCTGATCCTCGTAGTTTAGAACGCAGGCGCATTTAATATGGCGAAAGCTTTTGTCTGTTCTTGTGTATGCACTTTATTGTTATTGTTATTTGTCACTTTCTTCTGGTCTGTGCCTGTGCATTTTGATTGGCTATACTTGTGTTGGCTATATTAAAAGTTTACTAATATATTTGAATACAAATTCAGGTTCAAAGGCAGTTGCAGATGAGAATAGAAGCTCAGGGTAAATACTTGCAGAAGATCATTGAGGAGCAGGAGAAACTTGGTGGCGTTCTCAAAGGATCTGATGCATTGCCATCAGCGGAAGATAAGCAGAAGCCATCTCAGTTGGAGACAGCGGGCGATGCATCTGCCACGCCCTCATCTCCGCGAAAGAAACAAAGGGTGGATGATGGGTTGCCAGATGGTTGCACCACATCTAATGTGCCTCCAAAAGCTGACCAAAAGAATGAATTTGTGGGTCAGTGGGATCGAGACTTGTATGGAAGTGATGGTGGATTTGGATTCAACTTGCAAACAGAGTTTAAAGAGAGAGATGGTGATGCTGCACAGAAAGCGCCAATGGAGTTAGATCCCTTGTGTGGTTCAAAACAATAGGAGTCCGAAATGTCGGTAGTATTTCATGAATCTTGTGCGAGTAATTAGAAATCATGTTATGTATACCACATAAATAGACATGCAATCCATTTGTAATTATACAATGCATGATTTTCCCCCTTTTTAGTGTATAAGTAGCATGTAATTTCCAACTCCCCATAAATGCTATGCGATGGATTTTGCATGTACTTTTGGCATCTTAAATCTATTTATTTCGCTTTTTATTTTTTGTGATAAATTTATTTTGCTTGTTAGTTTAAGTTTTCAATGCTTCAATGCTTAATAATGGATCAACCTCGTACAACACCTGGCTTCTCATGAACGCAGTTCCAACTATCCTGCTTCATTAACGTCTCTTCATTCACCGGGTGCTTTAGAAATTAACTTTACAAAGAATTTATTTATATTTTTTTGATACTAATAGCCCCAAGTCCCAAGTCTCCCAACAATCGTACTGAATCTACTGAAATGACACCAACCTCCAAGATAGGGGTAAGACGTAGAGTGCTTGGTAATCCTCCAAAGAAACTCAACGACAGAGGACTGTTGGAACTTGGATTAGAATTGATACATACCTTCTAGGATCCATTTTGTTCCGGGAGCATTTTTGCTTACCACTTTAACCCAATGTATATTCTCACCACTCTCTTAAAAACTCGTGGAATGAGAAAATATGAACAAATTGATGGGTGGAATTGGATTACTGCAATTCAATTGTGAAATTTTTTGTATAGCAATAGCCTGTGTGTTCACTATGCCACCTAGCTTTTTATATGATTAACTGGGTCTCTGATGGGTTAATTTTTCATTCAATATGTGCAAAGTTGAGACTCTTGTGTTAATTGAACAGTGTGGACTGCTTTCTAGCTTGTAATTGACTTGTTTTTTAGTTTCTGTTATGCTTATTGTGCTAGGAAAACCTTGTTAATTTATTGTGTAACACTAGTTGCTTGTACTGCATTTTGTTCGAATAATATTTCAGTAGTATGTCAGGAAGTTAGTAGTTATTATTTGTTATTTTTATAACTGTGATTTCATTTGCTGGGAATTAATGCCCAGCTAAGCTATCTATGTATTAATGGTGTCATAATCAGATAACCCAAACGCTTGCTTGTGCAGACGATATGATTCAGCATCAATGTAAGATGTGTTCGAAGCAGGATCACCCGTCTGCATTTTGCCCGTACACCAATTATGTCCCAAAGGGTGCAAAAGTTTTCCTCTTCTTACTAGGTTTTGTTTTAATTTCCTATGTCAATTAGGTTTACTATATTATAGTATAATAGGCTATCAAGAGACTCTTGTAGGGAGTTTTTGTTGATGAATATAATTTTGTAGGGAGTTTAGGGTTAAGTCTATAGAGTTTTTATTGGGATTTTGCCCTAGAACTCAATATTATCTTTATGTTCAAACTTCGATTCTACCGCTGCCCTGTATCAGTGTTGGACTTGTGGTACTTCTTCTGAGCACAGCACTCAAGACAGCCGGATTGAAAAGAGGATGTTAGTCGGATCGAGCCAGACCGAGCCCCAGATAAGACCTCTTCAACAAGTCTGCAACACAGAGTCCAGCCGGGGCGAGACCCCGCCCGCACCGATTCGAAAAAAGGTCTGCAACACAGAGCCCATCCGGGCGTGAACCGGATTGAGAGACGATACGGATTAAGGATGGGTATTTCGCATGGGAACCTTTGGACAGTGGTGATGACAGTGACGAAGGTGAGGGAGGATGACTATTGTAGTTTAATGGCTGCTAGAAAGGAAGAAAAGGAAATAACGAGACGTCTTAGAGAATCCAAGCAAACCACTGGTAATTAATTTAATTACCCAAAAGATTTTGATTTTATTTTTTATATATATTTGGGATCGGAAACAAGGTTTTCGAAGGGAATTTCTATTCCAATTCCTAACCCAAATAATCGGAATTTCAATATCCTGTTTCAATTTTGGAATTTCATAACTAATTTTTGTGTATTTATTTAACAACGGAAGCACAAACCAGTAATAAACCAAGAAAGGGACAATGATTTTATGTCTACAAAGGTATGGTAATGGTATTGTCTCATCAAAGTTGGATCTAGTATTGTAAAATTCACTGCCCTAGTAATGTGGACAAATCTGCTATGTTTTTTTTTCTTTGTTTTTGGGGCCAAGGACTCACATGTTTTTAAAAGACCCACAAATTTCATTCAAAAATTATGAAAACCCTCCATCCCATAAAATACTCTAAAATCCTAAACCCCAACCCCGTAATTTCAGCTCAAACAAACTAAATAACAATAGCTTATGCCCTAGTAATGTGCATAAGCTGTTAGAATTTAGTCCCATTTTACTAATTTGAAACCCAGAAAACTCGCCCCAATCGTGTCAAACATCAGTGGCTTCTACTTTTTTGTTGCTCTCCTCTTCTTCTCTGGTTTTCTCCGGTGTTCATTTTTTTGGGTTGTATGAACTCAGGGAAATTTTCCAAGTCAGTCTTCTTAAGGTGTACTCAATTGCTCGATTACTCAGTTCTTCATAGGTATACTCTAATTGTTTATTCTTCTTTTTTTTCTTAATTTGCTCGATTATTGGTATACTTAATTTACTCATTCCCTTATCTCCGGTTGTCTACACTTCTTTAATGACAGTTTTTTTTTCTCAATTCTTTCAGATGTAGAATTGCACATGGTATATGTGGAACTATTATTTGATGAATTGCCTATCAATGAACCAAAATGTTTAGGAGTTGTTTGGTAGTCCTCGTTGGACTGGAATCATTAAACAATATTTGTAGTATACGTGAGATTTTGTTGTTTTCACAAGGCTGTTTTTATCATGTGATTAGATCATATGGGAAACTGTAGTTTGTTTGGTGTTTCGCTTTATGATGATAATGAAAACCAATGACCACAACATTACAATAGGACTATATGTATCTGTAGGAACTTGGTTCCTATGCCCTTCATCATACTTTACTTGAAGAGATTTGCATCTTTTCTTGCTGGAAAGAACAAGGCCGCAACTCGGTTCCTTGATATACTGTTTGTGAGAGCCAAAGAGAAAGCTGGCCCTGTAGAGGAGTTCCAATGGCTTGGTCTGATGTTGTTTGTGGCTGTGCCTTTCCCTGGAACAGGAGAATGGACAGGAGCCATCATAGCTTCCATTCTTGATATGTCATTCTGGGCAGCAGTGTCTGCAAATTTCTTTGGTGTTGTGTTGGCTGGGCTTCTAGTAAATTTGCTGGTGAACCTTGTTCTCAAATATGCAATTATCACTGGTATTATCCTCTTCATTATATCCACATTCATGTGGAGCATCCTTCGGAATCTTAGGAAGTCTTTAAGCTCATCAAGCTGATATGACATTGGAAATTCTTAAAGTAATCCAATCCCTCACAAGGGTTAGCGGATGATCCTTGAATTTTGAGATTGTATGATCCTTGAAGGGTGGTGGGGTGTGTGTATAAATAGATGTACTAGGGTTAAATATTAAGTTGAATGACATTTTTTGTCTTTTTAATCAATAATAAAACTGACAGCTTAATAATTTAAGTATTGGGGTGAACAAAGAGAAGTGCGGGGTTTAAATAGAAAATCTCAATAAAAAAGGACAGGACGTTAACTTTGCTATTAGTTGGGTTAGGGCATTTTTTATTTATTTTTTAATTATGAGTAAATTGAGTTTTTGTTTTAAGAATGATGTGTCAATTTTTTAGTCCCTTAGATTAAATTTTAATGAAATGACGTTCAGAGGATAAAAATCAGGCATATTTTAGCAAAGAAAATCAAAGCAAAAGATGCAGATTCCTTTTAATGACCCAACCCTAACATTGTCACCTCCAAGCCACCAACTTCCTCAACTAAACCCGAATATACCTTGATTTAATATTTAAAAAATGTATATAATATTTTATGATTTTTTTTAATGAATAATATACCTACTATATATTATCATTTAATGTTGATCGTTTCTGATTTGGTTTCTTCTTTTTTGCGTGAGTTTTTTTGGTAACTCATTTATTCACTTAATCTATTCCAATTTTCATTAACTTTAAATTCTTAGTATCCATTTTCAATTTGAAAATTTTAAACAATTTTCAATTACAAAATAATGTTCCCATATTTTCTATAAATACTGTACATTTTTTATATATACTATATTTGCTGTAAATATTGTACCATTATCATAAAAGGAGCCATGTTACTTCTTTGGAATAAATGACAATATGTTGTAAAGTATAAAGTAGTGGAGTCCACTTACTATTTGTTTGTAGACTTTGGTGCATGAGTTTATTGCAGATTCACGGGTGTCATTCACCTTTTCCTATAAAAGGCTTCTCTCTTATGCAAATAAGAGACACTACGATCAGAGAGATAGAAGAGAAGGAAGAAAGAGGGTGAGTGAGTGGAGAGGAAAGAGAGCAGAGAGAAATTCTCCTAGAGAGAAAATTCAGTGAGCCACACATATTGTAAACACTAAAGTTGTAGCCCTATTATTTTATATAGTGAAAAGTTACTGCTGCTGCTCTCCGAGGACGTAGGCATAGCCGAACCTCGTTAAATGCTGTGTCTCATCTACTTTACGTGCAGCTCAATATTCGCACATATCCCAGTTCATTTTATAACACGTTATCAGCACGAAAAGCTCTCAACGTGGGATATGTTTTGATGAACCCAGGAGATAAGCACTCCGTTTTCTTTATATTGTTTATTTATTATTATTACTATTCATCATGCTCAACATACCTATCCCTTCATAGATCCTGAGTTTGACTGCATCTATTATGGCCCATCAGATAAGTAGTTCCTCAAGTATGCTCTGGAGGCCGACTCTTATGACTTGCCCAGGTTTGATGGTTTGAATTTTATAAGGGGGTGGCAGGGAAAGAAGATAATGTTTGTGGATGTAGATGCCCAAAGCTTTTTTCACAAAGATAGCTGCACATGCCCACCAAGTTAGATTCCAAATTGCTTTAGGTGTAGGTCACTCAAGTGTTGGCACCTACTTCATCTTTTTATCTCTAGCCTTTTGACAAAGTGGCATGTGCCATCATTTCCCCATTTGAAAAGCCCCCGTATGACAAATAAGGAAGCTAGCAAATAAGCTCCCTATCTTTTCAATTATTATTATTTTATACTATTTAATATCAATATTGGTGCATGTGTGTGCAGATTACAGGAGAAAAACATTCGATTTGGGGAGACAAGCGTGCTATCTTCCACAAACGATAACAATATAATATAATATTATCTGATCGTGGTGTTGATAATAACCCACCAACAATTGCCTTTAATTTATATATACAATAATTCTATTATTAGCTTTAATGGACGGTTTCACCTTCTATATTTTTAGTGGTGGTTTTTATCCCCACAGCTATTTTATTTACTGTATGGTGCAAGTTCATTACCCATACAATTTATTTACTGTATAATGTAGGTTTATTATTCATACAACAGTATTTATTTAAAAGGGTGGTGCGGGTTTATCGTCCACGCCTTTACTTTTATTTAAATGTATGGAGCAGAATTAGTGCCCATACAAGCACGTTTACTTTATCATAAATTTACTTTTACTTAAAGTATGATGTGGAATTAACCCTCATACTTTATGAATTTACTTTACCGCACATTTAATTTTATTTAAAGTATGGTGCGGGATTAACGTCCATACATCAAGCAATTTAATTTATGAATTTATTTTACCGCACATTTACATTTATTTAAAGTATGGTGCGGTTTTATCGTCCATACCAGTAATTTATTTACCAGCAATTTATTTTATGGATTAATTGTGCTGTATGATGAGTTTTTATAGTATGCAGATCAGGACCAGAAGTTCCTTGATCCTCATCATACAATTACATCAGGACTTGAAGATTCTTGATGATGATATTGATATGAGAGCTGGCAGTCTCTCCGGTACTATACATGTAAACAAGAGATCGGACTTGAAGATCCTTGATCCTTGACATGTAAATAAGGACCTAGAGTTCTTTGATGATGCAACAGTACCGTATTGATTAAAAGTGCCGTACACATGAATAATAACTGTACTGGCAAATGTACTGCACATATGAATAGATATGTATTCATGACTTGATGAATAGTACTATACATATGAATAGTGACGTATGCATAAATATTGACCATTTTGGGTAAACCGTCACTATATACAAAAGGGAACCTGCAGTTTCTTAAACTCATGGATGAGCAATTAAATGAGATGCCAGAAGTTCCTCAAAATATGGACAATTATGTAAGGGCTTGAAGTCCCGAAATATGTACAGAAAATTGTAAAAATGTCCATACCATGAGAATATGTGATTTTGGCCCGAAGTTCAAAATCTAAGGGGATTGAATATCCATACCATGAGAATATGTGATTTTGGCCTGAAGTTCAAAATCTAACAGTGTTGAGAACCTAAAGTTCCAACAGTTAAATGGACAACCTTTGAGGTATTATTGCAAATTGTGGTACACCACATATTTCTTTGGCATAAGAGAATGATGAATTTAATAAAGTTCGATTATGTTATAATCGACACCTCAAGGAAGAAATATATTTTGTGAATTTCGGTTGTTAAAAATACACCGCGAAATAGATAATATCAGTATAAACTTCAAATGATGAATTGAGGCTCCCCACATATTTTGTTATATCTGGGCCGGAAGCCCATGGATCTAAATATATGAGAGATCCCGAACTTGAGGTTGTGGGTATATAGTAGTTAATGCTCTTCACTACTATATTGCGATATTATCGTGGCTTTTACTCAATCCATATTTCATGTCCATTTGAAAAGGGCAAATAAATTCTGAGTTTGTGTTTAGCCCAGGCCAAAAGTTCCGGGCTACCATGCGTTGAAATATGAAATTTGGGAGAGTCGATGTGGTTATTTGAACCTATAAGGCACAAGGTTCCAAACCGTCATTTTGAAAAGACGTAAAAACCACAGGTGTGCAAGTTTAAGAATGTGCGCAATTATTATAACAGGAAATGAGCATATAACAGATAGATTTTTTCCACCTGCAATGAAGGTGCAGCCCCTGTAAAATCTATAAAATTACATTATGTTCTGGAAGCCTCTGAAGGAAGAGGACGGCGCCGCTTAAGCTTAGCCATGAGCCTCTCGTGGTCTCCCAAAATTCTTTCATTTGAGACCTGCAGCATGTCTAGCCTTCTCAGTGTATCAACGGAGTACGAACTCACCAGTTTCAACAAGGCATTATTCTCTCCTTTAAGTTTCTCAACCTCATGTTGAGACTCATGAAGCATTCTTTGAAGAGACGAATTTTCAGTTGTTAGCTTCTGAACCTCGTTTGCTCTAGCACGCAAACGATCAGCCATGTTAGAAACAGAAGCAGCAATTTGAATGCTAAAAGCCATTGAGTCATCAATAGCCTCTTCCTCAGACCTCCCTGTTAACAATATTTCATCCATTGGAGTAATGAAATTCCTAGCTACTATGACAGCAGTAGCATCATTTATCATCACAGAATCATTAACTGTGAGATGACGATTTTGGGATACAAAGGATGGACGCCAAACTTTGGCGTCACTGGTTGTTGTGGGAGCATCATTTAAATTGAAATAATTTGGGCAGGAAGAAGATGATGCCATTTTAAGAAGGTTTAGAAGAAAGTCTTAGAAAAACTAAAGTTTCAGAAAATGAAGGAAGTTGAGTTGAAACGCAGTTGCTCCAATCAAGTTTTGCAAAGGCAATATCTATAGACGAAAATGTGGCAACATTTCCAGGATCCCAATATCTTCTCTGATCCCCATATTATCTTTTTCTTTCCCAGATTCCAAAACTTCACGCGGCCTCTAATAATGCCTGTCGGCACTTTCGGCGTTTTCAAGTATTATTTTCGTCAAAGCCGATCTTGCTTTACGGATTTCACGGAGCTACTTTTTCAAAAGTACCCCGAGAATCTCGCAATTTTCCTATGGTTAATTTGAAATTCACCTGTTCTACCTATTCCTTGTATTTGTGTATAAATGTGTTACTAACAAAATTTTCTTTGCAGAAGACATCCAATTTTCTCCATACCTAGTGATGCGATATCTACTTGTTTTTCTTATTAGTAAGCACTCAATATGCCCGAGAAACAAGACTATCTCTGATCATCCATTCAGGAAGCGAGACTATCCCTGATCACGTTTCCGCTACATCAGGGAACTGCGAAGGCGACCTTATGCTCTAATCTCCTGAGGTCCTTCTAGACTAGGAGAAATGAGAGCTTATTGTCTGCTCCCACCAGCTTCCTTCCTTGATTGCTTACCTTACCTTGCAATCAATATCACAATTTTTGTATCTTTTTTTTCTTTTTATAACTCTCTGTTCATAAGGGATTTTATTTCTTTAGAATGAACATCCGAAGAAAGAATCCATGCAGTGATCCTAACTCTGAGGGTTATTTGTTTTTGACAGAGAGAAGAATTGTGACTTTTGCTCTTACAGGATATAACTAGATCATCAAGCGCTACTTTATATTTACTGGGCCGATACAAGCTTGAATGATACTTGAGAAAAGTTTCTCCCACCTAAGGATGTAAGCAATACTTGTGTTATTTTATGCTTATATACTTATTTGATATTTTATCTTGAAAGGTAACAAAATGGGGAGATAAGTCCGTTCCAAAAGAATGGCTTGTATGTATCCATGAATTATTAATGCAAATTTTACAGATTGCAAGTTGGATACATTGATAATACACTGCACCGATTAAAGTCCCATAAGAACAAAATATGGGTATAGCAGTGATCAATATGATGCACGCCTGTTGCGTAGCAAATGATGTGGATTGAAGTCCCGAAAGGACAATCCTTTGACATGTCAATATTGATATTGTGCACGCCTAATGCGTAGCAAATTTGTATGGGTTAAAGTCCCAGAAATTAATTGACATGTATGTATTAATCTGTGGCATGCCTGCAGCATGACAGATATATGAGTTCTAAATGTTCCAACTCCCCAAATGGAGATTATCCACGCCCTACTATAAAATAACGCTTCATTGGAGGTTATAATCCACATTCTCACATAATAAAAGCCCCCTGCAGTGGCTTGGGTACCCAAAAGCAAAGAAATACTTATAATTGATGTATGCGCATGCACATGAGAATGGTGGGATCATGAATTGATGAATGACAAATTTTGATTTTGGAGTAGCTACTCAAATCATCAATGGGCTGTGTTGATTGGAACCACGCTCAATTATTAAATGTCGACAATATCATTGGCCAAAATGGAATGAGGCAATTCCATTATAGATGAGAATGAACGTGAAAGAACAAACCCACAGTACGAACCCCAAAAGATGTTAATATTGAAAGTTATACTTGGGTGTTCGGAATAAAAGGGAATATACCTACTTTGTATGACACAATGTTTTTTTGGCATAAACAAGGAATGTTGGGTTTTCTCCATATTTATAGATTCAATTGTGCCCCTTTATTGCACATTTACGGAGATCAACATGTTATCTTTAAGGGTTATTAAATGCACGGAGCATATTGCCAGAAGCGATTCCCTAAAGATGTATAAATAGCTAGGTTAAAGCTATATAATGTGTCATAAAGTATAATCCCTTAAATAAAATCATTGAAGGATTGAAATTGCATGAAGCAAGTCTGTGGACATGTGTCTGAAGCACAAAATCTGTACTCAATAATAATATGCATAAATTGCCTCAGTGAGTACATTAATATGTTTGCAACATATTAAAACTCCTGAAGAAATATTTGTCTCGGCTTGAAAAATGAGCATTATGCCAATGAGATTTTTGCTTATACTAGACTGGACATTGTATTTTCCAGATAAATCTCAGCTCCTCATCACCACATTAGGTTGATGTAAGACATATTTGATGCTATCTCTGCATAAAACCATATACGGGCACATTCTTTTCAAGTAAACTTACAAATAGCCCAAGTGTTGTTAGATATGCAGAATCTAAAAATTTCTATGATTTACATAGAGATAGCTCACTGGAAATATATTTACTTAAGAAGGAATTGTTGTAGGCTGCATCATCTCCACCCAAAAGATCTTTCTACCCAAACTAGTGATAGCATGGAAGATGGATCAGGGGAGGAGACAGATCCTGTGAGAGCTAATCCAGAAGTATGCTATACAGATTGTTGTACTCTTCTTTCTTCCTTCCATCAGTTTTCTACCTCACTAGGTTTTCTCCAAGCAAAGTCTAATGAAGCAACTGACATATTATTTGTGGTCTCCAAGGGGGAGTGTTGTAAAGTATAAAGTAGTGGAGCCCACTTACTATTTGTTTGTAGACTTTGGTGCATGAGTTTATTGCACATTCACGGGCATCATTTCCTTAGCCTATAAATAAGACATTATTGTGCCTTTACATACACACCTCCAATTGAGAGAAGAATGAGAGTCAGGCAGAGAAGAGGAAGAGAAGGAAGAAAGAGGGTGAGTGAGTGGAGAGGAAAGAGAGCAGAGAGAAATTCTCCTAGAGAGAAAATTCAGTGAGCCACACATATTGTAAACACTAAAGTTGTAGCCCTATTATTTTATATAGTGAAAAGTTACTGATGCTGCTCTCCGAGGACGTAGGCATAGCCGAACCTCGTTAAATGCTGTGTCTCATCTACTTTACGTGCAGCTCAATATTCGCACATATCCCAGTTCATTTTATAACACAATATGCAATCTTTGCCATTGACTTTTGGACAGTAAAGCCTGGTTTGGTTGCTGCTTTTCAAAAAAGTACTTTAGCATACTCTCAGGTTTTGCTATGATATAATTCACTCTTATATTTGTTTTCCTTAATAATATATGATTAGTAAATGTGGTACACGTACATAATATCAGAATTTGTTGTCCGCTTAATTTTATGTTGATTTTATTTGTAGATACCTCAACACAACAAGATACAATGGAGGCTTTACCAGAGCAGAACTCGATGCATTCTTCAACCAAATAGATCAGAATTTCTCAAATTGGGTTCCAAGTTTTGCTCCAATACCAATAGGTGTAAAGGACTCACAAGTGTGCCATAGCCGAGTTGGAAAACAGTTTGGTAAGAATGACACCCAAGATTGCAGTAAGTGTTGCTAGAACTGTGTTTCTAAGCAACCTCAGAAGAATTTTGCCACAAGTTGTGGTGCCAACTGCCAAGTAGCATAATCCAAGTCTCCCAACAATCGTAGTGTGACAGCAACCTCCAAGATAGGGGTAGGACGTAGAGTGCTTGGTAATCCTCCAAAGAAACTCAACGACAGAGGACCGTTGGAACTTGGATTGGAATTGATACATACCTTCTAGGATTCCTTTTTTTTTTTTTTTCGTGAGCATTACTTTAACCCAATGTATACCTTCACCACCCTCTTATGGTAATAGAGTTATTAAGATAGTTTGTAGATGTTGTGGTGAGGAGGGTGGCCACCATGGCGATGATGACTGGGTAGGACGTGCTATTTCTCATTGGTGTTTGATGCAGGAGCATCTATGAAGCTCTTAGTTGGGCCCATTAGTCAATTGGGCTAGGGTTCTAGTTCCCTTTAAATTAGTAGTTACTTGTTTTGTTTTCCTCTTCTTACTAGGTTTTGTTTTAATTTCATGTTTAGGTTTTTAATTTCCTAGGTCAATTAGGTTTTCAATTTCTTATGTCAATTAGGTTTTCTATACTCAGGCACCAGCTTTCCGCTCTCTCTTTCTCTCCACCGCAAGCCCAAACCCTCCCTCACCACTGCAATTTATCTTTTTCACCCGGCCATGATTGAAAAGAGGATGTTAGTCAGATCGAGCCAGGTCCAGCCCCAGCCCGAGAAAAGACCTCGACAAGAAGTCTGCTACACAGAGTCCAGCCGGGGCGAGACCCGGCCTGTACTGATTCGAAAAAGGGTCTACAACACAGCACCGATTCGAAAAAAGGTGTGCAGCACAGAGCCCATCCGGGGCGTGCTCCCGCCCGAACCGGATCGAGAGACGATGCGGGTTAAGGATGGTTATTTCGCATGGGAACCTTTGGACAGTGGTGATGACAGTGACGAAGGTGACGACGTGCTATGTATGGTGGAGCATGAGTATTGTAGTTTAATGGCTGCTAGCTAGAAAGGAAGAGAAGGAGATAAGGAGACGTTTTAGAGAATCCAAGCAAACCACTGGTAATTAATTTAATTACCCAAAAGATTTTGATTTTATTTTATATATATTTGGGATCGGAAACAAGGTTTTCGAAGGGAATTTCTATTCCAATTCCTGACCCAAATAATCGGAATTTCAATATCCTATTTCAATTTTGGAATTCGTAAATTGGATGAGATCTGATTTTCGGAAGAAGATTATCTGCAGTTTACTTGGACTTTAAATAACCAGATAATGAATTGTCTGATAAAAACCGGATAAAGTTGTAATTTCATTCAATACAGGGCAAACAACCCTTTCATTTATGTGCGAGAATATTATTTACTAACTAATTTTTCTGTATTTATTTAACAGCGGAAGCGCAAACCAGTAATAAACCAAGAAAGGGGCAATGGTTTTATTTCTACAAAGGTATGGTAATGGTATTGTCTCATCAAAGTTAGGATCTAGTATTGTAAAATTCACTGCCCTAGTAATGTGGACAAATCTGCTATGTTTTTTATTCTTCGTTTTTGGGGTTCCTGACATATTTTTAAAAGACCCACAAATTTCATTCAAAAATTATGAAAACCCTCCGTCCCATAAAATACTCTAAAATCCTAAACCCCAACCCCGTAATTTCAGCTCAAACAAACTAAAGAACAATAGTTTAATGCATTTTTGGATGAAATTATGAAATTGGGTAGCTAGCCTTTAAATTGTAAACTGTGTTCTTGGTTGTCCGTAATTTTTAGATGGGATTTCTGGGTCTTTTAAAAAGTATGTCAGGAACTTATTAGTTATTATTTGTTCTTTTTGCAAGTGTGATTTCATTTGCTGGGAATTAATGCCCAGCTAAGCTGTCTATCTATTAATTAAACATGTTTATGGTATCATAATCGGATTACCATGCTTGACAATAACCCAAACGCACGCTTGTGTAGGCGATATGATTCAGCATCAATGTAGGGAGTGTTTGAAGCAGGATCATGCGGCTACATTTTGCCCGTACAGGAATTATGTCCCAAAGGGCGCAAAAGTTGGCCCCGTCACCATGGTGATGATGACTGGGTAGGAGTTATTGTTCCTCGTAAGTGTTGGAATTGTCGTGCTTCTGGTCAGCACAGCACTGAAGACTGCCCCAAAGAGCGTGTTAGATGGGTATTGTTTCCGTGGCAAGAGGAACACGAGCACAAGAGTGAAGACTGCCCCAAGAAAGAAGCCGCGTGATAGGACACAGTGTTCAGACATATGACTAAAGTCTATTGTTTATGCAGCTTTGTTCGTGCTATTGTTTGTGCAGCTGTTTTAGTTTGGTTGACAGCTTTTTCTAAAATCTATTTAAATAAAATCTGTTTACATTATCCTAGCTAGTGCCTTCTGAATGTCTGAAATGAAATCAAAGGTGGTTGTCAAACTGTTTACCCCGAAAAGGACCTGCCGGCCATTCGCATGGGGTTTGGCCATGGAGGCTGCTTGTTGCAATTGCGAAGGCGTGCCACTGTTGGCAGTAAAAAACTTTAACAAACTGAAAATGCTAAATAATGATGTCCCTCTTTTGGACGAGCGAGTCCGCCATTATCCAACTTTAGATGCTCTCCCTCTTTCTCTTCAACCTCTCCTCTGGAGATTGTGCTTTGCTTCCTCTTTCCCATACACTAAGGATGTTCCAGCCACGTATTTTTGAACCGAAAAGGACCAAGGCCCCACTTCAATTTTGAAGTGTCCAGTTCAATAGGACAATGATCTGAAGAGTGCCTTGTGACGAACGAAAGGGAAACGAGCTTCCCAATCACAGAACAAAGAAAACGGTCAACCCTTTTGTACAAAGCACCGGCTGTAAGGTTGGACCAAGTGAACAAAGCATTGAGCAAATTGGGATCTCGTAAGTTAGAGTCATTGAAATCCTGCATGTTTTTAGTGTGAACGGATCCTCTGCTTTGATTTTCTCTTTTAAGATTTATATGACTTTTGTCCTCCAAACGCCACCTCATTAAAATTTAATATAAGAGACTTAAAAGTTGACACATTATCCTTGAAACAAAAACCTAATTTTTTAGTCATAATTAAAATAGAAAAAAATGCCATAACCCAACTAACAGAGAAGTTAACGTCTTATTATTTTCTTCTTTTTTTCTTCTTCCTTCCCCAAAACCTATGTAATCACAATCCCTTCTCTTTCCCTATAAAAAACATCTGGATTAATTTTTGTACAATTTCCCAACAGTTATCAATCAATTTGTACCCTTCGTCTCTTTTATTTCTTGCAATTCAGAAATGCTTGTAATTCATTTATTCACTCAATCTATTCCAATTTTCATCAACTCAAAATTCCAAAATTCTTAGTATCAATCTTTAATTTTTGAAAATTTAAAACAAATTTCAATTACAAAATACTGTACCTTTTTATGTGTATAAATAATGTACCCATATTTTCTATAAATACTGCATAATTTTTATATAAATAATGTACTTATATTTGCTGTAAATACTGTACAATTGACCCATAAAAAAGAGCCAAGTACTTCTTCGGAATAACTAACAATATGCAATCTTCTCCATTGACTTTTGGACAATAAAGCCTGGTTTGGTATGCTGCTTTTCAAAAAAGTACTTTAGCATTACTATGATATAAATTCACTCTTATATTTGTTTTCCTTTTCAATAATATGTGGTTAGCAAATCATAACCTTCAAGTTCCTCAAAACTTTAGTCCAGAGATGCAGTAGGCTAAGACGGGTCTTGTAGGTGCTACACAAACAGAACATGCTACATAACTGCACAGGTTGTCATATTGATCATTAAACAATGTTACAACGGACATCTGTTAAAGTTGTTTTCATACTTATTCTTAAGATTTTAAAAATGTTTGCACGTTAAATCCACAAAAGTAATCCACACTTTGGTTTAAGAAGCTCACTCCATGGACTGAAGCATAACCTCAATCAGGTGGCAATCCAATAGATCAAGCTCTCCTGATAACATGTAAAAGTAAACCTCTCTAATGTTTATATCGACTCAGTACTGAATATATTCCCCAACATAAAGGGAACGCTAGCGACCCGGAAATTTATTCCCGACCTTGGTAGATATAATTGAATGATATCTTCCAATAATATCAGTGAATTTCTTGAACGGTAAAAGCATAGTTCTATGTAGAAAGATATGAATCAACAC
This sequence comes from Prunus dulcis, assembly GCF_902201215.1. Lineage (NCBI taxonomy): Eukaryota > Viridiplantae > Streptophyta > Magnoliopsida > Rosales > Rosaceae > Prunus > Prunus dulcis. The sequence continues at coordinate 3,469,050 of NC_047656.1, read as the reverse complement.
AAATGGTCAATATGACTGATGGGTATATTTTATATTATATATTTAATCTTATTCTTAGTATATTTTGGAAGAATTTTGATACTTTGAATTATATTTTCAATATAGGACTTTCGACTTCCTCTAGAGCAAAACATAATCAAATGGACGAATTTTGGAGTAATTCTAGTTGGAGGACATTCGTGAGTCACTTTGTAACAACCCTATCCTAAATTAATTTTTAGTTATTAATTTATTCTGGGAAAAGATAATTTTGCCCCTATAATAAATTATTAGAGAAATTGGTGACTTGTTGACTGGAGAGACTTTGGAAAAATTGTTACATCTTGGTCTGAAAAAGTGTTAAAATAATTAAAGTAAGAATAAATTTAAATGAGGAATAAATTGAAATAAACATTAAAATAAAAGGATTTGAATTAATTAAGGTTTTTGAGAAATTAAAATATTATTTAATATTAAGAAGGGGCAAAAAGATCATTTTAAGTTCGGGAAGGAATTTAGAAATTTCGACTGGACCATGGCGTAGAGCACGTCGAAACGAGTCCGTAGACATGTAGTGGACTCGAATCGGGATTGTAACGAAGAAATGACGATTAGCATAACCGTAAATAATTTGAAGTTCAGTTTTTTTATAAAACCCAGATTTTATGCAGTTTGGCAGCTCGACCAGCTGACTTCCAAAGGTGATATCTCTCAACTCCGGCCACCAATCGAAGGAAGACCAGTCCCGTTAGAACCACCACACTTCCCTCTTCCAGTCCCAGCCCATCTCAGCCTCTATTAGCCATCTTGGTCGCCGAAAACCGCCACGAAACGTGGCAATTTGGACAGTTTTTGACAGAATTTCGTGGAGCTCGTTCGGACACCTTCGGCCATCATTTTCTTCAAATTTGGTATATTTTTCCATCCTTTCAATGTGTTCTAGCTGATGGTTGGGTAGGATTTGATCAATTTCTAGTGTAGGCAACTCGATTTATAACCCAAAACTTGATTTCGGGATGAGATTCCGGCCACTTCCGGTCATTTTTCGAGGTAGGTACAAGAACAAAAGTGGTTCCAAATAGGGTGTGTAAACATGAATTTCCTACAACAAATGAGATAAGAACACGTGTACAAAATAATATTTGTATTAATGAAATTTAGGGTTACAATCTCTGTATTGAATCCTCTGATTCGATCTCCAAAGTGTTTAAAGAAAATATGTGTTTGATACAAGGGTCGTAGAGACTTGATCTTGATCAAACGGGTAGCACGAAGCTTGTTTGGTGTTTGGGATTTTTCTATGGTGAAGGAACTGGCACGTATTTGTTGTGCTTGGTGGCTCTTCCAAAGTAGGGTGAAGAATGCAGAGAGTTTTCTGTTTCTTCTGAGTGCTAAGTTTTTCTGACCTCTTCTTTCATCTCGAGGCCTCCTATTTATAGGCTTTTGTAGGATGTTTGACCTAAATAACTTTCCCTATTTAAAACCTTGTTTTGTGGGATTTTGATTTGATTTAAATCAATTCCCATAATCTGGCAATTTAACCAGATTATCTTCAATTAATTGACCTGATTAATATTTGATTTAAATCAAAATCAATCACAGAAGATTCTTTCATTTAATTTTGTCTTCATCTTGAACCTTTTGATGCACTCATCAAAATGTGGCAATGAATTGGGGTTTTGTTCTTCCGACGGCTGATGAATCTACATTTATCAAGTATTACTGGGAATGGCTTGAAGATGTGCTAAGTAGAAATACCCAGGTTCTTAAGAGCGTCGGTCTATATAATGCAGTGTTTGCCTCATTATTTAGCTATGATCGACACGCTCCAGTCATTCAAGCCTTTCGCGAGTACTGGTGTCATGAGACAAATACTCTTCATACATCGCAAGGAGAAATGTCTATTTTCCTTTGGGATCTTCATGAAATCGGCGGTCTCTCTATTACAGGTCGATTTTATGATGAGGTTATTCCAACCACTGAGAGTCTTAACAGGAAGGATCATAAAGGCGTGTCTTATATCCCACATATTTGTCGCTACTTGTTCTTAGCGTACCACAAAATTTTACGGGACTCCAAAGGAAAATCTGGAGTGAGAATGACTGCTTGGATAAAGTACTGGTATCGAGGGCCATTCAGGTATAAAAAGTCTTCAAGGAAAATTGTACGGAAAAAGTCACAAAAGCCAAAGGAAGACTCTGATCCGTCTGGTATCATTGCGGCGGCACTGAAACACACTGAGGAAGAGGAAGGGGTTTTTGAAGATTTGGGTATAGCTGATGAAGACCTGGATAGATCCTACTTGGCTGCATTCCTTGCTTGCTGGTTGTGCAAATTTGCATTTCCCAAAGATGACGTAACTTTGATCAGACCAGGGGTTTTCAAAGTTGCTAGTCGAATGGCGCACGGTGTATCATTTAGCCTAGCAGTTCCAGTATTGGCCAGCATTTACAAGGGATTGAACGATATTTCTAGTGCAGATGATCCAGGAAATTGCACAACTATTCTACCTTTCCATTATGTGTATGGGTGGTTGGGTGAATACTTCGACACACATTTTACATCATCTTCTGAGAAGTCCATTCCCATTATGGCAAGGTTCTCAGGAAGACTTTTGGCAAAATTTTTTGAAGATTCGACAGCTCGTGCTTTGTTCCGGACTTGTGGTAAAGTGAAAATGAGCCGTCTAGCAAGAGTGTTTTCAGAATGCAAACAACTGACTGATGAAGATCATATTTCTAAAGAAGACTTTGAGTATTTGATATGTCTTCGTTCGGGATTCGTTTCTCTACGACAGGAAAACTACTGAGTCATCCAACCTTATAGCCCACACAGGTTCAGTAGACAATTTTGTTATGTACAACATGTGCCAGGAGAACTTAAAGATGACGTCCGGAATGGGACTGTGCTATCAGTGTACTCACATTGGAAATCATGTTTGAAGATTGGCAGTGCATCTACAATAACCCTACCTACTAAGGACAATATTCGAGAGTTTGAGATTACATCCGATTATGTTATTTGGTGGTCGAAGGTGCATCGCTTTGAATCGACGAAATCAAAGACAATCTCAACTATAGGCAAGTCGTCGTCGCTTTCTCAACCGAAAGCTCTTAAGTCTCATGGCAATGAAGTTTTAGTTCATGATAAACTCACCCATGGTAGAGCACTCTAAGTTCATACAAAATTTAAAGGTAGTTCTACTACTCCCGCACCTCGAGTTCAACACCCACCTCCAGTTGATGTTCCTCCAACTCGAGTCCCTAATAATAAAATAGAAACAGAAAGCGTAGCAGATTCTCAAGAAGATTTCATTCCCCTCGGTCGACGAATTCGCAATTTGAAGCGAGGGCATATAAGTAGCAATGAAGACAGTGAAGTCAACTTTAGGCATAAGAAGACAAGTGTCGGACCTCTCTATTGCGATTTGGACGCGGCATACCCACTTGATGACACATTTTTTTGTGATGTGCCTGCTGTTTCACAATTGGTTCTAATGAATGAGGTATGTATTTTATTTCGCATTGAGCCTCCTTTTTTTTAATACATATATATATATATATAAATTAATTATATATATATATATATATATATATATTTTAGGGAGAAGTAGTGCATCATGTCCCTACTGTGTCTGAGCTTGTACCATTTAATCATTTGCCTATCGAAGAGGAAGATGATGCTTTGCGCCCAATAAGTGATTCAGGTGTTAGCCTAAGAGGTACAATGCCAATCTTTATCACGCTTCGTATTTAGAAATCTGTGATTCTTCTTGCTTAACCATTACTCGTCGGTCAATGTAGGTTCGCTTGCACAGCAACATTTATTAAAGCCGGCTAATTATGCATCCACTTCTGAAATGTCATGTGGGGAGCCCAAATTAGGTGTTGCAGACAAAACCCTTCGCAAAGTAATCTCCGTTTTAGGAAACCAAGTAAAAAGCATAATCTTGAAGGCTTGATTGGAAAGGCTTCCCTCATTCAAAGATGAGCTTGGCAAGTTGATGACTACCCTTGACAATGTAGGGGCGGGCGTCTCATCTTTACAAGCTATGATCGATGCACTTATGGTGACTGTAGTTGACTATCATTCTGCACACTCTACTTACTCCCAAAAGCTGTCTCCCGAGGCTCAGAGCGATCGTTTAGCCACAATTGACTCTTCACTTTCTATTGCCTTGGCTCTGCAACAAGCTGAAGAAGTTCACAGTCTTCTATACTTAAGTCTATTCAATCTGCCAATACGCGTATGAAGGAGTTGAAGAGGGAACAAGAACAATTGGAGTTAAGATTGCGTCAACTAAACGAATCACTTTCAGAGAGTGATGCACAACTTTCTTATCATCATGGTGAGGTCACCCGCTTGAGAGAGGATAAGACTGCAGTTGAAGGAGCTCCTGTACTATCAGCTGCAGATGCCGAGACTTTAGATACATTACGAGTTTCCTTTGAGAGACTGCGTAACGGCTTCAAGGATTTGTCTTGGGAATAGCAAATTTTTTTTTTTTGTAAACTTTTTTTTGCTTTATTTATATTTCTCTTCGAACTTGTCAAAGTGTTGATGTCTACTAGTTAACTTTCATGATGAAATAAAAGCATTTTCTTATTTCATTATATTTTGCGAATGGTTCGGATTGATGGGGGGAAACCCTTTGTTTTTATTTTGATGTGACTAAACTTGGAATTATTTGTCCAAACTGCCTACGTACCCTCGATGAAAAGAGATCAAGTCATCACGTAGTTCAAGGGATTTTTTTTTTTTTTTGGTGTCCTAACTTTTGCTTGAACCGCCCTTTTGGGTTTTCAGTTCAACGGACTTTCTTGTGCTCTAATTTTTGGTTTAGATTGCCCTTTTGGGTTTTCAATCCAACGAGCCACTTCTTTTTTTTGGGTGCCGTATGCAGTTTAAGCTCATGCGGGCCAGGAGCTAGCTGTCACTTCATGCATAGTATCGTTTCAAGAATTTTCCGTTGATAAGGCCAATTCTTAAACCATCCTCCTCTACAATCTTGTAAGCGCCACTTGTGTATACTTCTTATACTACGTAGGGCCCATCCCATTTCGAAGTAAACTTGCTTCCGGTTTTGTGTGTTGTGATGATAGGTCTACGTAATGCGAGGACAAGATCTCCCACCCGAAAAGATCTGGGGCAAACTTTCTTGTTAAAAGCATTCGAAAGCCGAGCTTGATAACACTCTAAGCGTTGTTGCGCTTTGAGTCTCTTTTCGTCTAGTGCTTCTAACTCTTGGAGACGTTGCTTTGCATTCTCTTCATCAGTCAATCCCTCTTGTACGGCCATCCTCAATGATGGAATTTGACTTTCTAGAGGCAAGACTGCTTCCACGCCATACACGAGTGAGTATGGTGTAGCCTGAGTAGGTGTCCGGTATGTCGTCCGATACGCTCACAATGCTTCATTTATCCTTTCATGCCAATCTTTCTTGGTTCTTCCAACAACTTTCTTCAACAGGCTGCAAAGAGTTTTGTTGAACACTTCCGCAAGACCGTTGGCTAGTGCATTGTACATTGAAGAGTTGCGTTGTTTGAAACCAAAGTCTTCACACAATTATCCATCAACCGATTCGAGAATGGCTTGCCATTATCTGTGATGATGTAGCGTGGCACACCATACCGATTAATGATGTTTACCTTGATAAAGCTCACCACATTTTCTTTCTTCACTTCCTTTAGAGGCACAGCTTCCGCCCATTTTGAGAAGTAGTCTGTGGCTGCAAGGATGTAAGAATGATCGTCGGAAGATTTAGGTGCTATTGGTCCCACCACGTCAAGACCCCACGCATCAAATGGCCAAGAAGTAATTGTAGGATGTAGCGGCTCCGGCGGTTGGTGGATAAAGTTGGCATGGAATTGACATGCTTTGCACTTCTTCACATAATCCATGCAATCCTTGACCATAGTCAGCCAATAGTAGCCCATTCTTTTTATTTGGAAATGTAGCTTTGGCCCTGATTGATGTGCTCCACAAATTCCTGAGTGAGCCTCTTCCATTGCTTTGAATGCATCTTCTTCGTCCAAGCATCTTAGAAATACGCCTTCAAATGAACGACGGTATAGAATTTCTTTGTAATAAATGAATCGAGGTGCCCGACGTCGTACCTCTGATCGATGTCTTGAATCATCTGGCAGTTTTCCATGCTCAAGATAATCAATTAAAGGTTGTCTCCAGTCGTCAACGTCAATGGACAGTACCGAGATAACGTTGACTCCTTCTTGCGATGTCCTAAGCGTTAATGGAACGACCCAACGTTGGCAAACTGGAAGATTTATTGCTTTTTCTTTTGTCAATGCCAATGTAGCGGCAAGGTTGGCTAATGCATCTGCCATTTGGTTATCTTTTCTTGGCACATGCTCCGGCGTCACGAAGTCAAAGCTTTCTAGTAACTGTGTGGCTAATTGGTGGTATGGAATTAGATCATCCTTTCTAACTTCGTAGTGAGTCAGCAGTTGGTTGATCACTAACATGGAGTCACCATATACTTCTAAGCTCGATATCTTCATCTCCACGGCCATTTGTAAGCCCATGATCAAAGCTTGGTATTCTGCAACGTTGTTCGAGCAAAGTTCACTTAAGGAGAATGAATAAGGCAACACGTGCCTCTCGGGTGATACGAAGACTACGCCAGCCCCCGTCCCGCCTTTACGAGCCGATCCATCAAAGAACATCATCCAAGCAGGAGAAACGTCAGCGAAGAAGACTTGTTCGTCGGGTAGGTCATCTGAAATTTCCCAGTCTGCTGGAATTGGATGATCGGCTAGGAAGTCTGCAACAGCTTGCCCCTTAACCGCCTTTGCTGGAGTGTAGATGATTTCATACTGATTGAGAAGTAACGCCCACTTGGCCAAAAGCCCCGTCAAGACTGGTTTTGACATAACGTACCTCACCGGGTCTGCTCGTGCAATTAGATGGACGGTGAATGCTTGCATGTAGTGCCTTAACTTTTGGATAGCAAAAACAAGTGCAAGACACGTCTTTTCTATAGGCGTGTAATTTAGTTCGGGACCAGCAAGCGTTCGGCTTAGATAATAGAGTGCTTGCTCTTTGTGTGACTCATTCTCTTGCGTTAAAAGGGCTCCGATTGACCTTTCTTGAGCCGCAATGTACAATTTGAGTTGTTTGCCTGGAATATGAGCTCCTAATAGTGGTGAACTCGATAGGTACTTCTTTATGCTTTCAAAGGCATTGTGACAAGTCTCATCCCAAACAAATGGAACATCCTTTTTCATTAGGCGACTGAATGGTTGACACCTCCCTACTAAGTTTGAGATGAATCGCCGAATAAACGCGAGTCGTCCTTGTAAACTTTTCAACTCACGTAAATTTCTTGGCTCGGGCATATCTCGGATGGCTTTAATCTTAGTATGATCTACTTCGATGCCTCGATGTTTAACAATGAAACCAAGGAATTTACCTGACGTGACGTCGAAAGCACACTTCAAAGGGTTGATCTTGAGTTGGTACTTCCGCAATCTGTTAAACACCGTTCTCAAATCTTTCAAGTGATCTTCTCTTCTTTTTGACTTGATCACCAAGTCATCAACGTAGCACTCGACATTCTTGTGAAGCATGTCACCAAAGATCTTTTGCATTCCACGTTGATAGGCCGCATCTGCATTCTTGAGGCCAAATGACATCACCTTGTAACAGTAAATTCCTTTTGGAGTGCGGAAGGCTGTGAGTTCTTCGTCCTCTGGCGACATTCTTATTTGATTGTATCCAAATGAGCCATCCATGAAAGATAAGGCTTCATGACCTGTGGTTGCATCGACCATGAGCTCAATTATGGGCAATGGAAAGTCATCGTTCGGGCAAGCCTCGTTTAAGTCTCGGAAGTCAACACAAATACGAATTTGTCCAGTGATTTTCTTCTTCACCGGAACAATGTTCGCTATCCATGTTGGGTATTTCATCTCCCTAATAAATCCGGCGGCGATCAACTTGTCAACTTCGGCTTCGATTTGACTTAAGAGCTCCGGACGGAAGCAATGTTGAGTTTGTTTGATTGGACGCGTTCCAAGTTTGACTGCAAGATGGTGAACCGCCATTTTCGGATCGAGGCCTGGCGTCTCTTTATACGTCCAAGCAAAGACATCTTTATACTCAAGCAACAACTGATGATATGATTCCTCTTCGCTAGGATTCAAAAGTGCCCTAACGAAGATAGGTCTTGGGTCTTCATTTGTGCCCAAGTTGAGCTCTTTTAATTCATCAACAGTCGCTTGGCCCCCATCTTCTAATGCAGCAGGAGCGTCATGAACCTCATCCTCGAAAGGTTCCTCTTCATCGAGCTCTTTAATCGTAACATGATGAACGGCTAGAATCTCTACTTCTTCATCATCACCTTCATTTTGTTGATTTAAAGCTTTCCGAGTTTGTATGATTGTTCGTCGTTTCACTTTGAGTTGGTCACCTGAAGTAACGTCTAGTGTTGAGAGACGTTTCATACGTGACGGGATCAGGCTCCAGATTTCATTATCTTCCGTTGAATCAACAAGAACTCCACTTTCCAACTCTTGCTGGCTTTTCTCTTCAGACGGTTGGCTTGGAACTCCGAGTCTTTCTAGTGCTGATCTGTGCGGAGCTGATTGAATTCCCCTTTGATTCTGATGTCTAGATATCCTCTTGAACACAGAAGGTCGTGATGTCGATTCTTTGATGCAGCCAAAAACTGAGGTCCGCTGAGTAGGGTTGGCTAAACGGTCGAACACTGAGGCTCTCTTAATAGCCTTTGGTTCTTCTTCCTCCTCAACCACTTCGACACTGATGTGTTGAACTTCTGCCTTCTTTTCTTTTCTTCTGGCAGAAATCTTAACAGGTGGGACAGGAGTAAAACCTAGGCCTGTTCTAGCTGAGCCGATTGTGTAACCCTGCTCCTTCAACTTCTTTTGGGTTTCGCTAAGGCCATGTGTCCTTTCTCCTGTGACATCAGGATTGAGCTCTCCTAGCGAGGAAGACAAGCCGAAGTCGTAACCTGATTTTGACATGAGCTTATAAGCATTAGGATCAAAACCTTCTTTAGTTCTTTTGACCGGAAGATATTCACGTCTTGTTGCATCTTGTAATGGTCTGACGAACCTTGGTACTGAAGATTTCGACACATCTGAATTGCTCAACTTGGGTAAAGGCATGGTTGTAAACTCCTTCAAGAACTTCATGTCACTTTTCCCTAACTTCCTTGGTTTCACTTCTTCTCCAAATGGGGATTGACCTTCCTTCCTTCGGGATGATGAGACATAACGAAGAACAGGAATAGATACCTTCTGTGAATCTATCTGTGGTGATCCCATTTATCCAAAGGCAGTGCTTTTTGGCTTGTTATCGCCATTTTCTTCAGCGGAAAGGCACTTGGACTGCTCATCTTTTCTTGGTATGGCCTGGCCAGTTGAGTGAACCTCAATGGGAATAACTTCAGATGCCACGTCTTCATCGATGTAGAACTTGGGGTCAGTGAAATAGGATTCGGCTTCTGTAAATGGTTTGACATCACCTAAGATTTTCTTCACTCCACCTCTGTAAAATTTGAAACATTGATGTAAAGTTGAAGGCACTATCTCATTTTCACGTACCCACGGCCTTCCTAAGAGAAGATTGTAGGAAGTCTTAGCATCAATCACGTGAAATAGGGTGTTTGACTTTAAGTCACCTATCACGAGCTCAATTCTGATCATGCCCATGGCTCTTTGCCCTCCTTGATTGAAGCCTTGAATCATGAGACGACGTTGAGGCAATTCGTCCACAGTGATGCCTAACTTTATCATTGTGGACTTAGGCATTATGTTTACGACTGAACCTTTCGAGCATGCGACTAAGTTTCTGTTTTCTCACATACCCGGACACGAAAAGCGGACGGTTGTGTGGTTTGGACCCTAACAAAAGATCTTCATCGGTGAATGTGATGGAAGCACATGTCGCACAACAGATAGCACGGCCTTAAGACTCAGGCTCTAATTTTTTGGCCTCTCTTATTTGATTTGGATGAATATTGAGATCCATCAACGTCTTTACCAATGCTATGCGTATTGCTTCAGGAAGTTCCACCACTTCCTCAATATTGAAGTGCGATGGTGAATCTTCTACTTGTGTCAGGACCTTTTGTACTTCATGAGTTTCCGATCTTCCTTCCGAGACATCTTCGTCATCTACTTGATAGCAAGTTGTCATATAAACAGTCTCCGTTGGTCCTCTTACGAAGAACATTTTGGGAAAGTATTCTTCTAGCGTAATTGGAATTCGTGGTTCTTGGATTAGTGGTCCACTTTCTTGGCCAGAATCTCTCTTCACCATTATTCTGGTTTTGGTTTTAGAGCGTTTGTGCGAACTCCTTTTTCGCCGCTTCCTCTTTGATTGAGTATTTTATCATTGAGGAATGCGCTTCGTACGAGGTTTTCGCCGGGTAACGAGCGTCCATCCTTCATTGTCATCGAAAGATGAATCACCAATGAAGCCATCACCACCTTGATTGTTCGGTTGGCCCGCCACTTCTTCTGTGCACGGATCAGTCACCTGGTGTATGCCCCTTGTTGATTGGAATTCCAATCTTTTCGACAATGCGGGCAGCGGCACCGGATCGAAGGATCCAAACACAATTGTGGCAACGTTTGCATCTGCGATTTCGTCAACGTCCAACTCAATCCTTCCTTGCCTAGCTAAGTTCATGATTAGCTCCTTCAACACGAAGCACTTCTCTATCGGATGGCTGACAATTCGGTGGTATTTGCAAAACTTAGGGTCGTTAACTCATTCATCTCTTCAGGCGGCTTACATTCCGACAATTCAATCACCTTCTTTTCAAGCAAGTCCTCGAGCATACCTGCTACATTGGAGTCAGGAAAGGGGTATGTTTTTTCCTCTAACTCCTTCAAAGTGCGTCAACGTCTATCCACTTCTCGAGATGGCTCCATCCTTTTGACTTCTTTCTTCTTGTCTCGGGTGGAGATTTTGACAAGGACAGTGTTTATTGTCATTGCTTCCTTGTTAGGCTTCTTGACAGGCTTATCTGTCTTTTGTCCAAAGACTTTCTCCTTTCTTTGCTCCATGACGGGCTCATGCTTTCCTCCGTGACTAGCTATACTCAACTCCATATCATGGGCACGAGTGGCTAGCTCCTCAAACGTGCGGGGTTTAATTCCTTGTAGAATGTAAAGTAACCCCCAATGCATTCCTTGAATGCACATCTCAACGGCCGATAACTCCAAAAGCCTATCTTTACAATCCAGGCTTAACGAGCGCCATCGATTGATGTAATCGACGACAGGTTCATCTTTCCATTGCTTGGTATTTGTGAGTTCCATCATACTGACAGTGCGACGAGTGCTATAGAATATGTTCAAGAATTCTCGCTCCATCTGATCCCAACTGTCAAGGGAATTGGACTCCAAGTCTATATACCAATCAAATGCATTTCCTTTCAAGGAACGAACAAATTGTTTCATCAGGTGGTCACCCTCTGTCCTGGCATTATTGCATGTTTCGACGAAGTGTGCAATTGTTTTAGGTGGCCCTTTCCATCGAACTGTTGGAATTTGGGAGGTTGATATCCTGTTAGCATCCGCAAGTTGTCTATCCTCCTAGTGTATGGCTTAGAATACATGAGCGTGTCTCGAGAAGGTGCTCTATATTGAACCCTGATGGTGTTCGCGATCATGTCCAGTTGTTGGACCGACAAAGAACCCACCGAGGCAGCGTCAACTTTTTCGTGTGACTTCTCACCCTACTCTATTTCATGACCCAATCCTTTCTCACTGGATTTAGCCTCATGATGTGGTGCTTTCTTGTGTGCGTCTTGACCAGGCTCCTTATCCTGATGCGCTTCCCACTTGTTGATGAGAGAAGCAATCTGCGCATCCTTCTCCTCGACCATCTTAGTCAGTTTTGTGACCGCTTCACTCATATGGGCCAGCTGTTCTTCAATAGACATAGCTCCCGTCACCATGACCTGCATAGCCATAGAATAAGACTCACCTACGGACGCCGAGGTAAGTTTCTTCTGTTGATCGTCAGGCGGGGATCCATGGTATGAGCCTGTGCTCGAGTCAGCGTCTGAAACAGGCGAGAGTAAGAGTTCTCTTGAATTCTTCGAACCCGAAAAACTCCTCTCTTCACTCCGAGAATTTCTCTCATCTGCCTGAGAGGTATTCTTCTTTTGCCCCAATCAGGCCAAATTGATAACCGGTTAGCGCCTTTGGTGAACATCTTTCGCCTTGGCTTAAGTCGGTATAGAAGTAACATGTTGAGTTGCGGATATCACCTTATCCTTGCTCCGGGTGACTACCCCAGCAGAATCTCCGCTTGAGAATGAGGCGCTCACACTTTTCCCTTTCGTGGTAGGAGCAGTTTGAATCTTCTTAGAGGCCATCGTTTTTGGCGTGTTGGTTGATTTTGGAACTGGAAAAAGAGATGAGAGGCAGAGATGGTCCCACTGGGCATGCCAAATTTGTAAACACGAATTTCCTGCGACAAATGAGACAAGAACACGTGTATAAAATAATATTTGTATTAATGAAATTTAGAGTTACAATCTTTGTATTGAATCCTCTGATTCGATCTCCAAAGTGTTTAAAGAAAATATGTGTTTGATACAAGGGTCGTAGAGACTTGATCTTGATCAAACGGGTAGCACGAAGCTTGTTTGGTGTTTGGGATTTTTCTAGGGTGGAGGAACCGGCACGTATTTGTTACGCTTGGTGGCTCTTCCAAAGTGGAGGAAGAATGCAGAGAGTTTTCTGTTTCTTCTGAATGTTAGGTTTTTCTGACCCCTTCTTTCTTCTTGAGGCCTCCTATTTATAGGCTTTTGTAGGATGCTTGACCTAAATAACTTTCCCTATTTAAAACCTTGTTTTGTGGGATTCTGATTTGATTTAAATCAATTCCCATAATCTGGCAATTTAACCAGATTATCTTCAATTGATTAACCTGATTAATATTTGATTTAAATCAAAGTCAATCACAGAAGATTCTTTCCTTTAATTTTGTCTTCATCTTGAACCGCTTGATGCACTCCGTCGGATGTCGCCATTTGTCATTTTTGACAACTAATCCAATTTTGATGAGTCACACGCCACATGGGTGAATTACGGGGCCCACGATTTAATCCACCGAACCCTAATTATTTTCTTGTCCAATGGAATTTATTGCACCAAAATTTCTTTGTCTACA
>NC_047656.1:3433598-3455798 GCF_902201215.1 Prunus dulcis | reverse complement strand
ACTGTCTTTTTCTTTTATTCGAACCTTGTAGACATTCTTCTTTTATTACTTACAAGGACAATAAACATAAAGCATATCCCTCTCTCCCCAATCTCCTTATCCACAATTCTTATTTCACCATGCATCAAACGTACCTAGTGCAAACACAAATATCAATTTCAACGCATGTTGTAGTCGACACCCATTGGAACAAGTTCCATGAAGAGCTTCACCTCATTCGAGCACTAGAACATGATGAAACAAGGTCAAGAAATTGATCTATGAAAATGAGCAAAAACAGAGTTCAAATTCAATAATCCATTTTTAGCTCAAATTCATTCCAACTAGAGTAAAACTTACAAAAACACAAAATGAAAGTAAAATGCTATAAAATATCAAGAACTAACTCAAAACTTGGGCTTCCTACATAATCAATCTTGCAAGGTACACATGATAGGTCTTCTTACACAAGAACGAATAAGCATATACATCTCAATTACCAATTGCTACATACTTTTTCAAGATTGCATTTATCCCTTTTGTTTGACATACGTCTAAAAATTTGAGGAGTCTGTGCATCCCATCCAACGACTAAAGAAATTCTCTTGGTGAAACACACAACAACAAGCACACACAAAAGGGGGGGATTTGATGATTAAAATGGCTTAATTCTAAAGATGTAAATGTATTCAAACTCTAATTTAACAAGATTAACAAGCATGTGTGATTAACAAAGTGACAAACACTAGGGTCTCTGGAATCTACCCTAAACAATCCTACTCATGTTCATGGATACTCAAGTAATGAGTTCTAAATATATTGATGAAGATAGATCCTATAGGGTCAAATATATCTTCATAATCCTTTTTTTTTTATTAAAAAAATGACATACATAGATAGATAGATATATGGAGAAAGTATGTGTGTGTGTGTGATTGATGGTGAGTTGTGCCTATTTATATAATAGTTAAATAAATTGTAAGCATTTCAGAACAATAATAATAATAAATGGTAAACATTAGTAAATGCTGCACAATTAATTAACTAGTGAATTTTATTTATTTTGTACAAATTGAGCAACAACATTTTTCAGCACTACTAAATATTTTTTTAATCAAAAATTTAAAACACTTTCTATTTAATTTATCAAACACTACAATATACTTCAGTTATAAAATAAATTAAACGTCCAACTATTAATTAGTCAACAATTCCAAAACTTAAAATGATAGTACTATATGCATCTTTTTGTCGTATACACAGACATAAGGGTAATGTAGCAGCATTCTCCTCTTCCTCCTCGTCCTCCTCCTTCCCTCACCCTCTTTAATACTATCTCTTCCTCTTTCCCTCACCCTCTTTAATATTCTCTCCTCCTCTTTATACTCCCTCCTCCTCTCTTATCTCCACTCTCTAAAATGAAGCCCGGTCATGTCAATGCATTTGCACGGCACTTTTTAAACGGCCTACCCACTTCATTCAAGTAGACTATCATTGTCTGCGACAAGTTAGCCCCTGGAGAAGTAGTCATCAAGGTAAGCCCTGATGACTACAAACATGTCAACACACTTCTTAATGAAGAGGATACTGCGGGCTTGTGATGGGAGATACATACAATACTATTTTTACCTAATATAAGGCAATACATACAATACTACTTTTACCTAATATCTTGCAAGGTGCACATGGTAGGCCCACTAATTACGCTTTACACAAGAACGAATAAGCATATACAGCTCCACTACTAATTGCTACATACTTCTTTAAGATTGGATTTATCCCTTTTGTATGATGTACCTCAAATATTTGAGGAGTCTATGCATCCCATCCCCACCAAAAGAAGCTATATTTTTTACTTTCTTCTCCATCATAAACGCATAATGTTCTGTTGCGAGCAATAGAGGGGTTTGGTATCCCTATACTTATGTGATCGACATCCTTCTTATGTCTACACTTTTCTGCAAAAACTAAGCCATTAAATATTTTAATCTTCGTGGTGTCATCATAATGCTTAAACTTTGACTACTTGCTCTCCTTGAATCCACACCCAAAATAATTACTCCATCAATCAAGAAGGCAATAGCGGTGGTGTTGTGCATTCTAAAATACCCACACACAAATGTTGAATGAAATTAATTAATTAGCACCAAAACTACCGAAACATCAACATGCAATTAGAGGAAAATGGAAAATGGAAACATCAATCATGATCAGAGGAAAAAAAGAACATGGAACATCAATGTCATGCTCAGCTTGACGCATTTAAAACTTACATAGCGAAAGATCCAACAACTTCTCTCTCTTAAATTATGAATGTAAATATGGCTAATCTCACCCCCAGTAAGCCTATCATATAAGGCAGAACATACAATATTTTTTTTACCTAATATCTTGCAAGGTTCACATGATAGGCCTACTACGTACACGTTACAAAAGAACGAATAAGAATATACAGCTCCACTACCAATTGCTACATACTTCTTTAAGATTGAATTTATCCCTTTTGTATGATATACCTCAAACTTTTGAGGAGTGTATGCAGCCCATCCCCAACCTAAAGAAGTTGTATTTTTTTCTTTATTCTTAATCATAAACGCGTTGCGAGCGATAAAGGGGTTTGGTATCCCTATGCTTATGGGATCGACATCCTTCTTATGTCTACACTTTGCTGCGAAAACCAAGCCATTGAATATTTTAATCTTCATGTTCTCATCATAATGCTTTAAGTTCGACTACTTGCTCTACTTGAGTCCACACCCAAAATAATTCCTCCATCAATAAAGAAGGCAATAGCGGTGGTGTTGTGCATCCTAAAATACCCAAAAAAATTATTGAATGAAATTAATTTATAAACACCAAAACTACCGAAACATCAACATGCAATTAATTCATGATTTGAGGAAAAAAGAAAACGGAAACATCAATCATGATTAGAGGAAAAAAGAACATGGAACATCAATGTATATTGCACTCTCATCCTTAGCTTGATGCATTTAAAATTTACATAGCGAAATATCCGAACAACTTCTCTCTCTTAAATTCAGTGGGCCTATTTTCAAAAATGTGAAAATGGCTAATCTCACCCTAGTAAACCTATCATATAAGGCAATACATACAATACTATTTTTACCTAATATCTTGTAAGGTGCACATGGTAGGCCCACTAATTACGCGTTACACAAGAACGAATAAGTATATACAGCTCCACTACCAATTGCTACATACTTCATTAAGATTGAATTTATCCTTTTTGCATGATGTACCTCAAACATTTGAGGAGTGTATGCATCCCATCCCCCACCTAAAGAAGCTGTATTTTTTTCTTTATTCTTAATCATAAACACATAATGTTCTGTTGCAAGCGATAAAGGGGTTTGGTATGCAATTACTTATGTGATCGACATCCTTCTTATGTCTACACTTTGCTGCTAAAACCAAGCAATTGAATATTTTAATCTTCGTGTTCTCATCATAATGCTTCAAGTTCGACTACTTGCTCTTCTTGAGTCCACACCCAAAATAATTCCTCCATCAATAAATAAGGCAATAGCAGTGGTGTTTTGAATCCTAAAATACCAAAAAACATTGTTGAATGAAATTAATTAATAAACACCAAAACAACCGAAACACCAATATGCAATTAATTAATGATTTGAGGGAAAAAGAAAACGAAAACATCAATCATGATTACAGGAAAAAAGAACATAGAACATCAATGTATATTGCACTCTCATCCTCAGCTTGATGCATTTAAAATTTACATAGCGAGAGATCCAACAACTTCTTTCTTTTAAATTCAGTGTGCCCATTTTCATAACTGTAAAAATGGCTAATCCCACCCCCAGTACACCTATCATGTAAGGCAGTAGATATAACTAATATCTTGCAAGGTGCACACGATAGGCCTTCTACATATGCGTAACACAAGAATGAATAAGCATATATAGCTCCACTACTAATTGCTACATACTTCTTCAAGATTGGATTTATCCCTTTTGTATGATGTACCTCAAATATTTGAGGAGTCTATGCATCCCATCCCCCAATTAAAGAAGCTATATTTTTTTATTTTAAATGCATAAAGTTCTGTTGCGAGAGATAGAGGGGTTTGGTATCTCTATACTTATGTGATCGATATCCTTCTTTGTCTACACCTTGTTGCGAGAAAACCAAGCCATTGAATATTTTAATGTTCGTGGTGTCATCATAATGTTTAAAGTTTGACTTACTTGCTCTTGTTGAGTCCACACCCAAAATAATTTCTCATCAATAAAAAAGGCGATAGGGTGGTGTCGTGCATTCTAAAATACCAAAAAAAATGTTGAATGAAATTAATTAATTAACACCAAAACTATAAAAACATCAACATGAAATTAATTCATGATTAGAGGAAAAAGGAAAAGGAAAACATCAATCATGTAGGGTATTCAAGAAAAATTGAGAAACATTTGTAATATAATCATGTTGGATATTTTCTAAAGAACTAAAAAGTAGTTCAGATTTTTTGCTCACTGTTTTTAACTTCTCACATTTGTAATATAATCATGTAATATATACCATGATATTAATCACATTCGTTTGCTAGCAGACATATATGGTTCTTAACTCAATTCATCTATAAGGACTCATCAACATTTAGCACAAGAAATTTCAACTAGCTTGCTTTTTAAGATATAACAAAAGCCTTCACCTATCGTTATCCTGAAATGATTGTATGGGATAAATCTTAAAATCCCAAGGATCTAATAAAGTTTCTTTGGAATTCCAAGGATCTAATAGAGTTTCTTTGGGATTCCAAGGATCTAATAGAATTTCAGTGTTACAAGTTCTTTGGGATTCCAAGGATCTAATAGAGTTTCAGTGTTACAAGCACTTTCCAATGATCTAGCATTGTGTTTGCTTATAGGAATTCAAGAAACCAAATTACATGAATGATTCTTACTTCATTCATTAGTTATTAAGGAAAAAAATGACGATTCATATTATCCCAACAATCACAAGAAACATGCTCTCAAATATAGCTAATCAAAGAAAACATCCATCAATGATAGATTAATTTAGTGAAAAGGAATTCATCAATAACGTATATAAATCCCATCAACTTAAAGCATCAAAACAAAAGAGTAATCATGTCTAGGGGTCCAACCTAAGCCCTAGTTATGAGGTTTAGTTCCTCATATTTATTACCAAAACAACTTAAAATATACTTAGAAAGAGTTTACATATTTTGCATGTGGAAAAACTTCTTCTTCTCCTTGAGAGCGTCTCCCTCCATTTATTTATTTTTGTAGAGATTTTCCTTGATGTTGCTTATTCGATTGGCTTGAGCTTGGTTGATTGTAATGTTGAGATTGACCATGAGGTGGATGAGTATGATTTTGGCCTTGGTAATGTTGAGATGATCCTTGTTGAACATTTTGGTTATCGCTCCATCTAAAATTGGGATGATTGCACCAACTGGGATTGTATGTTTGTGAGAATGGATCATTCTTGATTGTTCGGGTATGATCCAAATGCACTGGCTTGCTCTATTATGACATCATTGAAAGATGATTCGACTCCTTGTGGACAACCTTTAGTTGTATGATTTGGTGTAGTGAAAATGGCACAAACCTTCGATGGTACATGCATAATTTGTTTCACCAAAATTGGTCGAGTTAGTAATTTGAGCTTCAACATGCGAAGAAGTCTCATAAACTCTGGCTTTCTTTGGTGGAGGTCTTCAATAATTGAATTGGAGAGAATTGCAGCAACACTCTCAAACATTTCTCTTGCTTGCTAGGCATTTTTGGTCATCAAACTACCTCTGGAAGTTGCATCCACCATCATTCTATCAAAATCAAGAAGGCCTTCACAGAAATATTACATAAGAAGCCATTCTTGTATGTTGTGATGAGCGCAAGAATGAAAGAGTCTCTTATAACAGTCCCAGTATTCATGGAAGGGTTTCTCATCCATTTGTTGGATCCCTACAATCTCTTTTCTGATTGTTGAGGCCCAAAAAATTCAAGGCTGGGTCTAAATATATTTCTAGCCCAGTACGACACCTATATGTACCAAAATGAGCCCAACAATGCATGCCCTATATTCAAGATATTCTTAAACAAGTAAATGGAATTTATATATCTTACTTACCAGAGGATGAACAATACCAAGTCCTAAGCCAGTATCTCCTTATCCAAGAGCTGTTTATTTGACTTCTACATAGTTTTCAAACATTGCTTTTTGATTCTCCTTGGGGGTCCCCTTCCTATTATCTTCCACCAAAAAAATACATTCCAAACAATTTCGATTGTACTGGACCCCATTCATTACTTCCATATTCTCTTCTAGTGATTTCTTCTTGTTTGATAGAAAGCATGACAAATTTTTCAATACGACACTGCTCCAGCCAAAATTTGTAGTTATAGAATTTGGAATAAGTTAGTCTAGAAATTAGGTTAGCTCAATTATCACAACAATAGGTCTCATAAAAAGGAGAAAATGTCTTTTGATAATTCATCTACACCATTGTTGCACCTAGTTCTTCTTAATCCCTTGTATTTTCTTTATGTCTTCTCTTAACTTTGTTATGATTTTCATTATAATGTATTGTTAAACACCTTATTTAGAGCTAGGATAAAGCCCTAACTATGATTGTTCTACGTCGTTGATGTTTCTTTAATGGATTTCTAGAGTCTTTTGATGAATATCTTAATCACTGTATGAATGGTTGTTGGTTTGTTTGAAGTTCTTTTGTTTGACACCTTAGGGACTTTGCATCTAGTCATTAGAGGACGAAATTGAGGTGTAACAATAAATATATTTCAAATAACCTCTTGTGATTAAGAGTTGTGGGTTTCATATTTTCTTTGATAAGATTTATGTCTTGCATGATTTCTTGTTTTCAAATATCTTAATGAGTCATTTGTGTTAAATTTATGCCTTAACCGGATAGAATGCATCTTAGGATATGTGACCCTATAACAAGAGTGAATCATATTTAAGGAAAGCTTGGCTTAGGTGCTGTAACAAGACTTAGGTACGAAAATTGTCATCAAAGATTCAAAAGGATTCATTAAGTGCATCAAGTCTTGAATAAGATTGTTAGTGGTGGATTTTGAAACCCGAGTGTTCATCATCATTCTTACCACCCCTAGAAGCTCACCAAAACACGGGTTCTAGTGTCTTCATCAAATTAAACTAAGTTAATTAATTTTTTTATTTTTTTTGGAGTACAAGTGATAGTTTAAACTACATGGGAGGAAGTTTCTCACACACACGCACACAACTAAAATATCATAGGGTTTGAATTTGAGACCAAGTTAAGGCTCTTTTCCACTAGGGTAGACCCCGTTGGCAAGTTAACTAATAGAATTAAAGCGTTAAATTCAATATATGTGGGAATGATTTCGTATTTACTTGTTGTACTATTACATGTGATTCATGGATTTGCGAGTAAAATTTGGATTTAATTGGTCTAGAAATTAGGTTAGCTTAATTATCACAACAATGGGTCTCGAAAATAGGAGAAAATGTCTTTTCATAATTGCCTATGACAGCAATGAAACATAAAATGTCTTCCAATATTTTGAAAGTTTAGACATGTGTACCCAAAGTTATAAATATTTATATTAAAAAAATAATAATAATAAAATAAAAAATAAACTTACAACCATTATCCCTTCGTTGGTGTATATGCAGACGTTATTTGCTTATTCATTTCTTACTTTTAGTTGAATATATTGAAGGTAGATTTAACACTCAAAATAGAGTCACATAAGGAAACATGTGAACGAGAAAAAACAATGAAATCTAGTAAAAAACCACAATGTTGAAGAGATCTCAAGTTCCACTCCCTTTTTTTTTCTTTTTTCTTTTTTGTTGTTTTCAATTATGCATATGCTGCGTATACACAAAAGAAATTAATCTAATAATAAAAAGAAGCAGAGACAATACGACCCATAACAACCCAATCATCATGCAAGAGAACAACACATGCACACAAAATTAAAATAAAATTATGAAATCAATAATAAACCAACACGATTACAAAAAGAGAAAAAGGCAAAACGTGGAAAAAGTGAATAAAGACGAGAGAGATGCTGGCTTTAGAGTTTACAGGATGAATTTATGGATAAGAGAAGCATCCAATGCAATGCATGTAAATATATGATGAGAAAAACTTGTGTATTGCGGGTATAATATTATTTGTTATTTTTAAATAATCATGTTTAATAATATATAATAAGAATTTCACATAATAAAACGCGATGAAAATAACAAAATAGTAGTGTCCGTGAGTCTCGTGACATGCGGATGATTGATGATCAGATGACTGGCTGTGCGGATGTTGCGAAAGGAACAGACATCCGAGGTGCAAGCGGTGGCTTATTACTGTTGGCTAAGCCTGGCCTACTCCCCACATGCCTCGTCCTGGAATTTAACGATGGTGATAGAGTCTTGGTGGGTCCTGCTCCTCCACCCGTATGTCGATTCTGATCAGGCGCTGCAGCAGGAGGCATGATGACCAATCTCACTGGGTTGGGCCCCACACTAACCGCCTTCTCACGTCGACAGCTCAACAACCCAATATTGTTCCCTTTGCTGCTGCTCACTTTCATAATTTGTGCCACGTCGGCAACATCACGATCATGATCTTGATGATGATGATGATGATGATGATCGGATGATCGGTCGAAGCCCTCGGCCGTGGTGACGCTCCAGTCGATGCTGGCCTCGCTCGGCTCGTAGCAGTATTGATCTGTTGACGTGATTGAATCGTGGCCATCGGATCCCGAGTTGATATTGGCACCCAAACGGCGTCGACCGCCGCCGATTGCGTCCTCCTCATCCAACGACTCCCGGCGGGTGCGAGAGTAATTTTGTGTTTGAGCATAAGTAGTAGAGAAGCTCTCGATCTCGAACAAATCAGAACTAGCATCGCTTGCCACGTCATCATCAATATTATTATTATTATTATGATTTTTGGGATTAATATTATTATTAAGAATGTTAATTTGGGGATTGGGAGTTGAAGAAGGGAATGTGAAGGTAGGATTTGGTGGGTTTCGGAATTTAGGGTTTAGAGTTGAGATAACTGGCGATGACGTGGATGTGCTCCCATTCCCATTCACTTTCAATATAGGAAAGCTAAACCCACCACTAGTAGTAGTGATCTGTTGGTGCTCATCCCACTCCGGACGACGCCGTTCTGGACCGGGCCACACTAGATGACGACGGTTGTCGATCGGCGGCTCGATTAAGGAAGAGTTCAAATCGCCGGCTGTAACGACATTGGTGGTTGCCATATTGCCATTATTAATGGTAATACTCTCTCCGACTCCGACTCCAACTCCGACTCCGACTCCGACTCCGGCTCGACTGACTGATGATGACATGTTTGGAATTGATGATTTAGTCTCGGGATCAACAACTCGAACCGATTTCTTGCCGGAGCAGGGGCATCTCCTTGATCTTCTCATTGGGAAAATACTGTACCATCGTACACCCAATTTCTTCTTCATCTCCTTCTCCTCCTTCACGTTGTCGTGATGAGGATGAGGAGCAGCATTATGATTAGCAGCACTGCGACTACGCAATGACGTCATGAATGTGATGTTGGCTGCGCCGGCGGCGGGACCACGAGGATGAGATAAGAGGCCAGTCTGGCTGTTCCAGCTGGCCTCCGAAGAAGCCGTTGGAGTGGTGGCGGCAGTGGCAGAGGCAGCAACCACGCGAAAAGAACGAGCTCGCGGGTAGTTATAACTAATATCATCGACATCATCAACTGCGGATATTGAAGAACCTGCGGCCCAAGAAAATCTCGAAACTGTTTCACCAGAAACCTGCATGCATGCGCGCGGTACATAAAATTTTTTAAATACAAACGATAGTCTAAATTAATTTACTTATAAACATTTGTTATTACCTTTTGGGTGTCGATGTCATTGATGATGCTTAATTCATTGTTCAAGTACTTGTGGGCGTCAAAAACACTTATTTCTTGATCATCAGTGCGAGGAGGAGGAGGAGGAGGAGGAGGATGAGCATGCTGTTGTTGTTGACCATGGTCAACATTTGGTCTCAGATTCGACCAGAAAGAATTTGCATCATCTGTGTCTCTCAGGTGGCATCGGCTCTTCTCAAATATGCTGCTGCTGCTGCTTCCACTGACACCTCTCCACACTCTTGCTCTCTCCATTATTAATTCCCTCCTCTTCCTACAGCCTAGAGCATTTAAATATTTATACATAATAACACTCTCTGTCCTCGCGCGTCACTACAAAAATTAATTTGTCCAATTGCTCCAACTTGATCAATCATGAATAGGAGTGGGCATTTGAAACGGTGAACCAAGCCGGAAATTCGGTTGACAGTCTAGGCATTGCAGAGCCGGACCATATCAAATCGTATAAGTGTTTGGTAACTTTTTAAAGTACACATAGGTAGATTATTTTTTTTCTTTAAGGCAAGGTAGAGTGTGAATTGTCTTTGAGTGGTAAACAAAGGTTTATTTTGGATGTTATTGGTTGTTCAAAATAATTGGTGGAGGATCGCATGTCATTTAGCAAGTTTTTAGGCGCAATGCATACATGCAGTTAATAGCACGACTGAACCAGGAGCTAGAGCTCACTGGAATATCAATATCGTCTTTCCATCGAAACCAATTTTGACGTTCATGACAGAAGTGATAAACCTGACAACGAACCGCAAACGTGACAACCAAGCCATCGGTGGTAATGGACCAGATTATTACTTACATATGGTATGGTTTAAGAAATAAGGTTTTTACCAACTACCACAAGTTCACAACTGGTTCGAGATCTCCAATCAATCAACTATTAGTTTCATGCCATTACAGACTTCCAGCGGAAATCTAGCAAAACATATGAGCACGTCTCTGCATTAGCCTGGAGGCCAGTTCAATTGACGTCCTCCAAGGAGATGAACATGAAGGTGATAAACGGATTGGCCTGCAGGAACACATAAGAAGCACAAGAGTTTGAAGATAAAGACTTAATGATATGTCACCAATCCCAAGCACTTTAAGTAAAGAAAGAATAAATACGCACATCCATTTGGCCCGTCATTAATCACAACCCTGAAGCCATCATCAAGACCTTCCTGCTTGGCAATCAGCTTGGCAGTGTAGAGAAGCTGACCAAGAATTTCAGTGTGTCTCTCCTCTGCCTGGAAAACATAAAATTTAGAAAAAAAACGTACATTAAGTTCCACAACAGAGTGTAATCTCTCAATTAGGAACTGATGAATTACAAGACCAAATGAGCACATACCACTTTTTGTAAAGGGGAAGTGAAGGAAATGATAGGTTCCTTATATCCATGAAAGGAAACATTGATATCCACTAAACATCCCATTTTATCCCACATTTCATCTTATTCTAATACTACAGTAAAATCAAACCTTGCTAATGGCGTTTCCCACTGTTTGGAGTGATGCTGCAAGAAGCTTACCGCAGTCAAAGTCAGACATATCTATTCTTCTTCTTTTCTTTTTAATTTACATAAAACTTCTAAAATCATCCGACTCTTTCAAAATACAGCTCCTCAGAACCACTAAGTCGCTCATGCACAAATTCTTCTACTAGCTAACTTATTTTGTAAAACCCTCAGTCATACAAATATGATACTGCTACAACAATATATCAAGTATGGATGGTGATGCTGGGGCATAGTTCAAAGTACGATATAAGTACCAAGCACCACATGATTGGGAGTCTTTGTAATTTTCATGTAACTAAGGCAATTTAGACATGTATTTTTAGGTCAATTACTTCGAAGCCTGATTATCCATTATTTCTGAATCTCTGTATGTCACATGATCAATGTCTTTAAGTGTTGAATTATGCCTTTTGGAATTCCTTAAGCGTATAAAACAACTAGCTTGGATCTTTCAATGATTCATGCATCAAAAACCCCTATAAAAGAGCTACTTTGTGAGCTTTGGCAAGTGCATAGAGAAACAAATAACGGTGTTTCCTATTTCCCACTATGTGTGAAGCATGATTTCCCCAAACGTCTAGCTATGCCCTTGGGATGAAACTCTAGCAAGATCACATGAAAAGGATATTAACCCTATCAAAATCATCATACATAAATTAGGTGCTATGCATGAGTACAAGAAATTTTTATTTATTTTTTAATCCTTCAGAGGATTCCCTTTTGGACCAGTGCCCCAAGACGAGAAGAAGAGGAGCATCTGAGGAAGATTTCTTATGCTTTGGCAGGAGGCTAGAAGCCTTATGCATGTCATGCATTGCACTGGACTAGATGTTTATTGTGTCGTAGCTACAGTTAATTACTATCAGTCTACCCAGATCTTAAACATTGGAGGGCAAAGCATAGCGAAAGAAAGTGAAGTTTTTATGATTTTCCTTTCATAGTAAAAGGCCAATTATCTCCTTGTGATGAAGTTCTGGTACAATCACAAAAAAAAATTATATTAAGCTCAACCACAATCAACATACCCTTCAACAAATTTTCAAGGACCATTGTCCAAAGACACAGGAAGAATAGGAGACTACAGGTTGTAGCTTTGGTTTAATTGCTGTTGTCTAACCTAGATTCTGCGCATTGAAGGGCAGTGAAGCACATCCAGAAACAATTTAGAACCAAAGATTACATGCTCATCTATGTATGTGAGGATATAATACTGGTTGGCTATGCTTTCTGACTTCCAGTCCAATCTCCAATCAGGATTCGAGAAGGAGCCATGAGTTGAAAAATGTGAAGTAAACTTAGGTTGCTGATTCTACTGTGGAGACTGAACATTTTGCAGCAAAAAAGGTTTTTGGCTCCGGAAATTCATGGTCCATACCATTAGGAGTGCACAGCTGCACATATCATTGGTCCTTTCTGCACTAAAATCAGAAATCACACTGATAATACAATTGGAAAAACCATTTGATTGACTGCGATTTATATAGATTGGCTCGTCACAACCATTGGGGTGATCAAGATCACAATTAGTGTTCTGGCACTGTGGGTGTTGAACAAGTCACTTACTAGATTACTTCACTGAATGTCTGCCATATTGTGAAGTAATCTTGTATGCTAAATAGCAATTGGCTCTTACTACGGAAACAGAAATGGATTAACAGGTCTGGGTTTGGTTGTTTGTTTTTTTTGCACTTGCATTAATCGTTTTGATTAACTCCAGTAAGGTCCTATGAAATCCAAGCTGAGTATGCTCTTCATTGGTTATAACATTTTCTTTTTTTATTTTAAAAAAAACAGACTTTCATTAAACCAACAAAGAGAAAAAGAATCAGATGACAAGATGTCCTCTGGCCCAATGGTCAGACTAGCAAACTGTATGATTTAAAACAGCCACCAAGCAACAACAAGAAATCAGACTACCACACCAATACTCAGCTATCCAAGCAAATAGCATAACAGATTAAGAGTAGTCCCTAAAATCTGGAGACACCACACCCATAAATTATCGACCTTCTCCCCCTTAGCAATGTCAACAGTCCTCTTTCATCCACCTAAACTACCCAGAAACAGCCAACACACGTTCCCAGGAACCACTCCCTTCTTCTACTCTCCGAAAACAGAAACCACTAACACAACAAAGCAGCGCATGAATGCGGAAAATCTCAGAAAAGACAGTTTTGTTAAAACCACACTGTTTTCCTCTCATAGTTTGACTAGGATTAGCATTCCCATGAAGATTGCTCACTTACTCCATATTTTTTTTCCCTACAGTTTCTTTTGTACGATTTTCTATCCGAGATTTTGTGGAGATTAGACCACAGACATGCACGTTCACAATGACCATCATCAGGCTTTGCCTTGACATTGTCCAACATGCGCATATAACTAGAATTGCATCCTAGTGAGGTAAACATTTAAGCTTTTGGATATATAGTTGATATAAAGCATTTGTGTTTATTACCACGATACACACAAATGTATTTTTCTTTTTTTCTTTTAAATTGTTAATCATCAAGCACAAGTCGCTGTGGCTAGTCTGCAGGTTTGCCACTTCTCTAATACACCATATAAAGTACTGTTGACGCTTTCTACTCTTTTGGCAAAAAAAATTCAAGTGCACATTGTTAGGAAACCTATCAAGTTCCTGAAATTTATGTGTTCCTATTTCTCTTTCTCCCTCCTTGGATTGCTTATTATTACAAGAGAGAAAAAGGAAAGCCATAAACAGAAAGGAAAAAGAAAGGTCAGTAGCAAGTACCTTAGAGAGTCCGGTTAAGCCATCTTTAACTTTGGGAATGATCAAAATGTGTGTCGGAGCTTGGGGATTAATGTCCCTAAAAGCAAGGACCTATTCAAAATAAATAAAAGGGCAGGGTGAATAACCAGAAAACGGGTACTGTGAAATCAATACAACACCCAGAAATAAGGTGACTATTTTAAAAACACAATGATGAAGAGAAACAGCTTTGATTAAACAAGATTGTAAGATTACAGATCTCAATGAATGTTTACATACTATAAATTATATCTATATATATTATTATACATCCCAGCCCAAAGGAAGCAAGTTAATCTCCATTAATCACATTAATTAGGTGGTCTCCTCAAAAGGTTTGACCTTGCATCAGAAAATAAGCTATATGCATCCACTATTTACCCAATTTGCAGCTCTTAAGGGCCCTTAAGGGCCCATTTGGTAACATCTCTGTTCTTTGTTTTTTTGTTTTTGTTTTCAATCAAAGGAAAAGAAGAAAACAATGATAGAAAAATGTGAAAAGAGATTACAGATATGAAAGGTAAGAGGAGATAGTATGCATATTTTGAATTGTAAAAACTAAAAAGAAATTATAAATATATGTTTTTTAGTTTTAGCATTTTTATTCTCTCTCATCTCTCATATCCCTCAAAATATTTCCTATTCATTTATTTAAATAAACTGAAATCATACCGTGCAACCCATAAGTTATGAGCAAAAGTTATTGTCAATAGTGATAAGGACAGGATTGGGAACTCAAGTACACCAAATATTTTGAAACATGCAATTCCACTATAACAAAATCACAATGAGATTGGTAATTTTTTGAGGAAGAGAGATACTAATATATACATAATATTGTAAAAATTACAATTAAATTGCTAAGTTAATAGAAGATTTAGGTAAATGTATCTCAGCCATTGGATCAGAAATATTTTCACATGAAATTTATAAACATGAACAAATGGAAGCTTCTTTGTTTTAGCATTTTTCAGCCCCCAAACTTATAGATTTGGTACTCCAAAGCAGAATGCGGTTAGCAGCAAGATTTTAGCAAGAATCAACACAATAGAAAGCTCACTAAAATTCACTAAACAGAGACGGAAAATACGAAAAATAAAAATAAAATTAAAAAACACGGGAGCACCTTATCGTCCTCAAAAACCACCTTGGATGGTATTTCCTTGTTGATGATCTTGTCAAATCTGCAAAAAAATTAATTAATCAAACAGATTACGTTATTTGTAAAAAGTAAAAAGATAATACAGACCAAGAATCTGATCCCAAAAACATAAAAAACATAAAAAAGAAGCGAAAGCAAAAGGCATGGAAAATACATGGTGGGTGAATCAGAGGGAACGGCGGCAAGAGCAGCCTCCTTCTCAGAAGCAGCAGCCATGGGGATTTGAGGAGTAACCAAGTGAGAGCTTATTACTGCAAGCCTGCTGCTTTTATCATTAGTTTTGACTTGCTTTTCCATCTCATGCCCTTGATTTTTCGGTCTGCTCTGCCTCTTATGTTTGGCCACTACAGTCATTTCAAACTAATACATTTTTTTTTCTTTTGGAAAATTACACAAATAGGATTTTTGTTTTTTTATCGAACAAATAGGATAATTAGGAATTAGGGGTTTGTGCAATTGATTGTTAATAGGTATTTTTGTACCTGCCCAATAGGGTTAAAATTACTGAAAATATTTGCGAACACAAGGTAATTGTAGTATGTCGTTGTTGTCCCCAAAGATTGTTTGACTAATTTGTAATTAAACTAACTCTTAATTAATAATCAAAATAGATTTTATCAAAGATTTGAAATTTATGAATTTGAAAACATTAAATTAACAATAAAAGAAATCTGAAAGTTGGGAAATAATAACAACAAAGAAGAAAAAACTTTTTTTTTAAAATTAACAATTTAGAGAAAACTAGGGTTCAGCCATCACCATCACAATCCTATGCAATTCTATCAGTTACTTATGAATTTTCACATATATGCTTTGAATGTTAGGTTTTCCTATAGCATATTTTCCTTGTGATGTTCAAGCGAAAACATATATCTAACATGTAATCCGTCTGTGATGTTCATATCAAATATAAACATGCAAGACTCATTAAGCTTTGTAAAAACTCTTTGAAAAATCATGCAACCCTTAAGAGCATGATGTTCGCCTTAAGTGAACGTACAACTACTAATCACAAGAAGCCCTCCTCAATTTCAGGGTGATATTCCAACATAAATGGAATCAAATTACTTGTCTAAATATCCTAATGGTGATCAGTCATTAAAATAAATAGATAGTTTTAATCACGGTGATTAATAGCCTCGCCCTAGCAATTCGAATTAGTTACACATACTCATAATTAAAATCAAAGAAAATATCATTAGAATGAATAAGAATGAAAACACAAGAAAATCTTCAAGAACCCTAACAATTACTCTTGTCTCCCAAAATTGCATCCAAGAAAAACGTCCTCAAAACTAGGGCCAACTAAAACTTTAAATATCACCCTAAAAGCTAGCCGCCCAATCCCTGAGAACCAAGTCTCTTATTTCTACTAGGAAGCTAACTAATAATAAAATATATTAAAACATAAAATCCTAATTGAGTTATGATAAACTGCACAGAACTGTCCAGCCACGTTTTAGCCTCAAATTTCCTCCAAATCTGACCAAAGATAGCTTATTTTAAAGATAAGAACGTTTTGAACACATCTCGAGAAGGTCACGAACCCATCCGATGTCACCTTGGGCTCCAAAAAAGCAATTCAAGCCCAAAACGTCACAGCACTGCACATCGCTCCTTTATTTATTCACCAGGAATTCACTGCTTGGTGGACGAATTTGATATTTTGATACTATCAAGCCAATTGACTCACAAACGTCCAACGTCCTTCAACTGGAATTACCCTAAAATTCATCCATTTGACCACATTTTGCTTCAAAAGAAGTCGAAAGGCCTATATTGAAAATACAATTTAACGTATCAAAATTCTTCCAAAATATACTAAGAATATGGTTAAATATATAATATAAAATCTACTCATCAAAATACCCTCAAACTTAGATTTTTGCTTATCCTCAAGCAAAACAAGACTCAAACAAAAATAAAAACTTAACAAACTAGACACCTAACTAACACTTAACAAAGACCAAATTTCCACCTTCAAGTTGCAATCCATAGCAAATTTCAAAAAAACTAGAACATCTTCTCAATAGATCCAACTAATCCCACCACAGAGTCTAAACTATTTAGGATTAATTAGAAAAGAATTCACAAACTTCCTTCGGTGTAAAGTGAACCATCATAGTTAGGAGACTTGATAAAACCATTACCTCTCATCCCTTTTTTTCATACTTCACATACTTATATAATCATTCTCTTTTCTTTTTCTTTTTTTTCAGTAACAGTAGTGGTCGTGTAATGTCGGTTCTCTTAAGCTTTCAATCCAACCCGTGTAGCGAGCTTTAGGTCAATGTCTCCCAAACCACTAGGGCTTTAGGGCACTAGGTGTAGAACACCCCTAAGGACTTATTAACTCAAGCTGAAAAGGCTACGAAACCAACTAACCACCCTGCCCCATGCCAAAACTCTACCGTTTGACACGAGAATCACTGCTGATTAGGCAGGACTGGCCCGGTTACTAGGCAAAGCCTCAGGTGAGACAATTATTACTTGATAACATATACTAACTTTATTATATATAGAACAAAAATTAAAACACACTTGGACAAAAATTAAGTATTTCAATCTCACTCCCCACAAACCATGTTGGTGTGATGTGCAAATTTCAAAGTATAATTCATGAATTAGTGTCTAAGCAACGATGAATAGAAAAGATTCTACTGTGGGATTAATCTTCACCATGTCCATTTGTTCTAACATTTAAAATAATCTATGGATATTAACCTAAAAAACGAAAATTTAAGACATGACTCAAAAAAATTGAAAATCTAAAATTTACTTCCCCACCCCCAAACTGAAATCACATATTGTCCTCAAGGTGTGGAAAATAAACATAAGAAACAAGAACAGAACAAAACTACTAAATCCTAGAAAATGGAGAACGAATATCAAAGATAAAGAAAATGTGACAGGACCCGACCCAATTTCCGCTTTGGAAACCGAGCCGACTCCTGTGTGTGTCCGACACTTGGCGGATGTCGGGCACAAATAACCTTTTTGCCCTTTCCTTAATTAAGTTTCTTGACTTCTACCGAAATTTCGGCAGAGTCTCCCCTGTAATTTAACCAAAACCAAAAATCTTCCACCTGTCAAACAGTCTCAAAAATCCTACCAACAGCCAGACTAATTCAACAGACAAATCTTAACTCCAGGTTCTCAAGTTCAACGAGATATCAGAGCATATTTACAAGATTACAAAGAAGTTACAACGAACTCCTACACTTTAGTGGTGGGTCGGGAACTAAGCTGATGGCCCGAATGGTTTCCTTCGTTCTTCTACGGCCTGGGGGCGAAAAACAAGTTTAAAAGTGTGAGTGGACAAAAATAATGCTCGTGAAAATATTTGAGAACATAATAACCCCCGTTTGAAAACATAGGGATATAGAACTAGAATCTGATCAGAATCAACTCGAGATATTCAAATAAATATAGATAACATGATTATAATCACATACTAAACAAAGATAGATCAGTATAACTCAAATGAATTTACTAATAAAAATGAGTAAACAATAACTGCATTAAAAGCTTTAAAATCCTTTAAAACTGCCACCTAATTGTACCCCTGATAACCCGTCAATTTCAGGCAAGTCTCGGGCGTCCACACTACCCGAGCCCGCAAAGCGAAATCGGGGGGACTATGATCCGGGTCCCCGGCAGATCTGAAGTCACGCTTGATGCTTCGGCGGATCTGAGGGACCGTAGTCAGCTGATCCGCTGGCTGGCTTTCGGGGACCGCGAGGCACGGAAGCGTAATCTGGCGGTCTCGGGGACCTGAAATACGCCGAGCCAATCACGGCAGGTCTCGGGGAGGGGACAAATCTGGCGATCTGGGGACCTGAGCCAGCAGCAATCCTGGCACTCGGTCGGCGTCCCCGGAACTCGTGAGGCAAGTCAAAATGCACTGACTAACTGAAATCGGACCGGACGTCCGTCGACATCGGTCCAATTCTGGGTAATCACCACTGTAGGGTGGGTACATGGTGGTCAAAATCACTGTTTCTGATAAAAGCTTATATCCTCTGAATTCTGCTAACTCTGAACTAAACTACTGTTTCGGCTCAAAAATCTTAAATCTGTTACTTAGCTAATTTTCATAAAAATCAAGGGATTTGCATAATAAAATTCTTGCTAAATCACTTATTCAAGATCAAATATAAAATATAATTATAAAATCTTTTTAAGAAAGAAAAGTCCACTCACAGCTGGTCCGAACTACTTCGACCCTTCGAAGGTTTCTCCTGCTAGTCGGCTGGACCTCTGATGCCTGATTACCCATGAATAATAAATCAGTAAATCGCTGAATAAAAGAATTAAATTAAACACCCTGCCCCCGGCTTCTAGAAGTACGTGCCTTTCAATTCAAATTACTCCTATGCCCAGATTAGCCTTTTTCAAATGCTTGGAACAGTTTTAAAGGGTCCGACGCTCAACTAAGCGATACACTGCCCGATCGGCCGACCCGGGACCCCGTGGGTCCACGATCTCCAATAACCAATCTGGGTTTCCCTGAAGGTTCCTTACAGAGAGGGAACCATGTTCTGCGAGTTTGGTCCAAATCGGACGGTCGGATTGGCCAAAATCGCATTATCCCTTAAAACTCAAACCCTAGCCCCAGGGTTCGCGATTCCGGAGTATCCGGGACTCCGATTCGCGATCCGTCGAATCCTACGCGATCCTGAAATCACGTAGACCGACATATCCAAAATTCAGTCCGATCCGACGGTTTAACGACACTGCACTCACGGATCGCGCGATATGGAAAATCCGTTCAGGGCTCAAACGGACTCCGAATTGAGATCCGTGAAATCCCACGCGCTCGTGACGACACGAGGGTCACAAATCTTCACAGAATTACATCAGTACCCTCGCCCACGCGCTCCAGCACGCGCGGGCAGCTTTGGGTGTCCAAAGCGATTTCGGGTGGCCGAAAAATCGTGGAACCGAGACTCCAAACTCCTACTCTAGGTAAAACACCACATTTGGAGTCACTTTTGTTCTTGGACCACCCCCAAAAAGTGACAAGAAATAGTAGTTTCGAAGGGCCGAAGTTTCGGCCAAACTTCAAGTCGAAAATCGAACCCCTTAATGCTAAAATCGATCGAAGCCTAAACAACCATCAGCTAGAACGTGTAAAATAGCTGAGGAACCATACCTTACTCGATTGATTTGGTGGAGAAACGGAGGAGAAATCTGAACTGGAAGTTCGAACTGCACCGTCGGCTTCAATGGCGGATTCCGGCCGATTCCGACCACGGCAGCGGCGGAGGTGGGTCGGGAAATGTCGGCCGTCGTGTGCTGGTTCGTTTGGCACCGGTCTCGGAGATCAGCTCCAAGCAGGGTGGCCGGTGCGACGTCGGGAAGGGAAGAAGGTCGCGGGCGGGGGTAGCTTCGGGAGGAGAGAGAGAGCTGACGGGGGAGAGGAGAGAGAGATATATAAATCTGACTTTTTGACCAAATTATCGTTTTGCCCTTCGCTGTTTTTAGACCGTAACTTCTTCGTTACGACTCCGATTCGGGTCTACTTTGTGTCTACGAACTCCTTTCGTCGCGCTCTACGCAATGGCGTAAGCGAAATTCCCAAATTCTTTCTCGATCAAAAAATCAAATTTTCCCCCATTAAAATATGCGAGGGCAAACTTGTCTTTTTGCAAGAAGATATTTTCCTTACTTTTTAGATATTTTCTTCTTTTTTAGATATTTTGTTTTGGGTTCTTACAAAATGTCCTAAGAAAATAAATTAGGAACGAAAAAGAGAAAAATAATAAAATAAAATAGAGAACAAAAAATAAAAGAAACAAAAAACAAAAAACTAATACACCAAAGATGCAAGGGGGAAACTGAAGACTTCGAGGATTCGAAAGCAAGACCTGGTAGCTTGGAACTGGCAAAGGCACGTTGACCAACACGTACAAGTCCACACGTGTGTTAAATCCTAGCAACAGCTACAATATAACTAGTGTAGCAGCTGCAACTGTCATGTGAAAAAAAAACTAGCTATTCTTGAACATGCTTTGGATCCCCTCCCACTAGCCTCGAGCCCATAGCCAAACAGCTATCTTCTGTCCATTCCCATCTCCTTTGCAGAAGAAAAATAATATTGTGTTTAGAACCCAAAGCCTCTCTCTGTGGCAAAAAAAAATTCAGAAAAACATCTCTTATTTCTCTCATTCAAACCCATCCATCTCTGCCCTCTCCCTTCTTCATTTCTCTCAAGAACTCAAGGGCCTTCTCTCGCTTTCAACACATTCACCATGTGTTTTCATATGTGTGAGGACCCCCAATCGTTGCAGAGTCTCGACAAACAAGAGCAGACCACCCTGAGTCGCCAAATCTGGGTCATGCAGAGGTAAAAAGTCTGTTCTCCACCAGTAAGGAACCCTCAATATGGTCTCGGTGCAAAGGTAAAAGACACGAACAGCTTGGACATCTCAAGATCCCATATCCATATGAAGGTAAGATTAATTCCAGAATTCGTTTTGGATCCTGATCTGTAGGAATGTTGGTTCTATGTCCCTGCATATACTCATATTGGTGCTCGATATGTAGGGTATGCAGATCCAGGAGAGATTCAAGGGAAAGGGAAATTTACTTTAAACTCGAAACCGTTCCTCTCATTTTTAATATCCACAGCGCCGTGTGGATAGACTTTAGTAACAATGTAGGGACCTTGCCACCTAGATTTTAAATTTCCAGGGAATAACTTCAACCTTGAATTGAAAAATAAAACCTTTTGACTTGGCTGAAATTGTTTTCGGAGAATTTTGCTGTCATGGAATGCTTTTGTTTTCTCTTCGTATATCTTTGTACTTTCATATGCATCATTTCGAAGTTCTTCCAAC
>NC_047656.1:3391268-3433498 GCF_902201215.1 Prunus dulcis | reverse complement strand
TGCAAGAAAAATTAAGAAACAATTGGAAATGCAAGAAATATTAACAACATATTGAAAATGCAAGAAATATTAACAACATATTGAAAATGCAATAAATATTAACAAAATATTTAAAATGCAATAAATATTAACAAAATATTTAAAATATATATATATATATATTAGGAGATTAAACTTAATAAAACGAAAATTATAAAATACTTACCTCATTAATACGATTTTCCCTGCTTCTATAGTTGTCCATCGCTTTTGCCAAGGCATCTCTCCATTTTCCCAACTCTTTATTGAGAATTTTCCACATACTAGATAATTTCATCTCCATATGAGTCGACCCCGGAATATTTTCACAAAATTCGGCATGAATTTTTTTCCACATATGAAAAAATTTCATCTCATTGCCGGATACGAGACAATGACAAATTTGGAGCCAAGCCTTACACAAGGAAACATCTTCCATGGTGCTCCAAGCCCTCCTGTTTCGATAGAAGAAGCCATAAAAATAAGAAATAAAAATACAATGTGAAACAGAGGAAAATGTTGAGTAAAGAGTGAATAATAGTAGAAGTATAATAAAATGTATGAGGATTAGTGTCGAAAGTGAAGGGTATTGATAGGTATTTATAGAAAAAAAAAATCAGAATTTTTAAGAATTTTTTTAAAATTTTTTTGATTATTTTTCATAATTTTATTGTCCAAAAAATGCCAGCCGTTGGATTGGATTCGGAGAAGCAGATAGGAGCGCTGGGGGCGTGACACGTGGCTTCTGCCCGTTGGAGGTTGCGTCGCACTGACGTCACAACATGTGGGCTTCACCTCGGGCTGAACTGGCCTTTGGGCCTCCCAACCCGGACTTGAGCTCACTGCTATAACGAGTTCCCCTCCCCCCCGCCTTGGGCTCAGCTCATTGCTGGAGTTGCTCTAAGAATGGCAAAGTGGGTTGTACAAACGAGCTGGCCCACGCCCAAGCCCAATCCCAAGCCGAACCCCAAATCGAAAAATAGTCATCAACATCCTCTCTCCTCCTCTATTTGTTTTAGTCTATTTATTTCTTGAGAGAAAAGCCAGTGTCTCCCTATTTGTAGCTTTCTCAGTCGAGCTCTCAACGACACTCAACCCAAAAGAAGAAAGATGAGCAGCATTGGAACAGGTTACGATCTCTCAGTCACCACATTTTCTCCTGATGGCCGCGTCTTCCAGATCGAGTACGCCGCCAAAGCCGTTGACAACTCCGGGTACCTTTTCCCTCTGAAACCCTACTTTGGTTCCCCGAAAAATGCAATACTTGTCCAAATTTTCAATCCACGCGATTTTCGCTATCTGATTTGGGACTTTGGAGGTTTTTGTAATTGTCCATTAATTGTTGCAGGACTGTTATTGGGATCAAATGTAAGGACGGCGTTGTTATGGTAAATTTTTTTTTTCTTTTCTTTCTTTGTAGTTTAATAAATAAATGTTTTTCAAAATTTTAGTTCTCATCCTCTCTGGTAAACATGGGGTAATTTTTATTTATTTATTTTGAATTTCAGGGTGTTGAAAAGCTTATAGCGTCGAAGATGATGTTGCCAGGTTCCAATAGAAGGATTCATTCTGTTCATCGCCACTCCGGCATGGTATTTACTTGGATTCTCTTACAGTTTTACTGTGAAAAGTGGGCTCTACCCAGTCCTACTAACTGAGCTCAGTAATGGTTCATTTTTCTTTAGGATCTTAATTTATCTACCATTGTTAATCAAGGATGCCAAGATTATGTTGTGGGCATGCTTAGATAGATAATATGTTCGATGGTCACTTATAATGTGGGGAAATCCATATTCCTCATTGAAAAATACACTTTAGGCATCAACAATATTATTTACAAGCGAAGTTTTTTATATAGAAATTACACTATAGCTTGTACTAGGCGAGAAAGGAGTTCACTTTTGCCGTTGGGTTATCTGAAAGTTTTGTTGCTCTGGCCTCTAGCTGCTTTTTGAGAAGAAAATAGGTGTTTCTCTTGCTGCTTAGAAGTATAAGATGAAATCTGAGAACTTTAGCAGTCCTGGTGCTCAGAGAGTCTGACTACATTTCACAAATCGATAGACTGTTTCTTTTTCAGCCCTAAACAAGAGCTACTAACATTGTGAATGTCTTTGATGTAGCCTCCATATCTTAAGTCTGTACTCCTATGCTTATCACTAGGATTCTGAAATAAAAGAAAGTAGCATACAGACTGCTGCTTATTTGAAATGCGGCCTGGAATTGAAAAGTCACTAGATATGGTTGGAATCTGCAAGACTGGGCTAGCCTGATTCTTATATCCCTGGGTGCTTCCTTTATGATTTCGTTCGTAGGTTATGGTCAAACTGGTGATATGATATTCTAAGCAGCATGTGGATTTGTATAAACCATTGCCAACTGTAGTTTGATACATCATAGACCGATATTGAGATATTCATAGAATGTATGATATTTTGTGCCGGCTTTAGATTTTTTGATATCTCATGAGATTTGTCTGATAATTTTGGCGGTTCAATTATGACCTATCAATCTTAGCGAGAGAGCTGACTTTTAAATTTAGTTTTTGATGCATTTTATGATGTTATCCAATTACAGGCAGTTGCTGGATTAGCAGCAGATGGAAGGCAAATTGTTGCCAGGACCAAGTCTGAAGCTAACAACTATGAAAGGTGTGCCTCTCTCTTTGAGTTTTGCCTACCAAAAAAGAAGAAAAAAAGTGTTTCTTGTTGTTTGGAACATTTAAACATTCTCTCTCTCTCTCTCTCTCTCTCTCTCTCTCTCTCTCTCTCTCTCTCTCGTGGATTTGTGTTAATATATCCTCCCCTTACTTTCCTTTCCTTTTCTTTATCAATTTTTTGCTCTAGTATAATTTGAATGGACAGGTTTGTTTGGCTGGAATCCTGTATTTAAATATTAACTTGTGATTGGTCTAATCAATGGGTAAATTAAAAAATTTGTTTTGGTTGGTATACCCATACTTTGGCTTTTCATTTAGTTATATTAGTCAATAGACAGGCTCACCCTTGTTCAGATTACACTTGCATGTTATGGATGTGTAAGCATGCGGTTGTAAATTTTCAACCATTGCCATTGAACATTTTTCATGATGATATCTGAAGTATTTCCCTGTTCTGGAGAATTCTCTCTGTCTCCCTCTGCCTCACCGCATGTTATAATAGTTTAATACTGCTGATACCTTCTGAAAAATGCAAATATGTTGCTGGTCCCCTCACTTTGTGGCTACTATCTACTTCACATTATGCTTGTGTTTTCAGGAGTCGGGACTTGCTTAATGTTTGTTCGATGCCTGTTAATAATAATGGACATGACTGGTCTTTTTGTTAATATCCTTTTGAATTATCTAGACAATCTGGTTGGTGAACAAGTTTTGAAACTCTCTATAGTAATTGTGTGCATGTATAATTGTGATTACTCTTTTATTCTTTTTTCCTCCCCATTCTTGGAATGATTACTACTTGCTATGTGATGATTGACCCTTGAAATTGACCTCTGGGGTCCACCCGAAATTCAAATGGTCTGTGTATCTTTTATCTATTCATGTTTTTACATGTTTATTTAATTTTTATAATTTTTCTGCAGTGTGTACGGTGAACAGATTCCTGTTAAGGAACTTGCCGAACGTGTTGCTAGCTATGTGCATTTGTGTACGCTATATTGGTGGCTCAGGTTTGATGAGAACTCGCAATTCCTTGTTATCATTTTAAAGGTTCTGTTTACACCCTCTTATTATTTATGAAAGTTGTTATGCAGACCTTTTGGATGTGGGATAATCCTTGGCGGTTATGACAGAGATGGGCCACAACTGTACATGGTTGAACCTTCCGGCATTTCTTATGTGAGTTTATTTTTGTATCTTGTTATTTTTCTGCGTAAGAATTGTATTTATTCCTTTTTTTTAATTTAGCATAGTATTTTTGTTGTTGACGTGTTTTGTATTAATACTGCTCTTGGCATTTCTTCTAGAGGTATTTTGGTGCTGCAATTGGAAAGGGCAGGCAGGCTGCTAAGACGTAAGTTGAGAGATTGTTTTCTAAATTTTTGTGACAATATTGCAGCATTATCTTGTTGAGAAATTCCTGATTTATTAATGCGGACTTGAGTAGTAGAATTTGCAATATGGCCCATCTTGGTCCCACTGAAAGCTTGTGTACCAAATACTGCCATTAGGGAAATCCACTCAAATGTATCCACAAAAATTTCGTATCAATTTGGTCCATCTTGGTCCCTCTGAAAGCTTGTGTACCAATCAGTCAAACATTAAATCAAAATTGGTCTACCAGGCTGTACACAGTCTATGCTAACAAGGATGCTTGAACATTTGTCTTTTACAATTCGATAATAGCATTAATGTTAAATTTGTTCGTTCTTGAAATTCTATCCTTTTGTTTATTATATTTTATTGTGCTGAGAAATTTGAAAGATGATACTGGTATATCTATATCGTGTAATGGCAGTGAGATTGAAAAGTTGAAGCTTTCGGAATTGACTTGTCGGCAAGGTGTTATTGAAGTAGCCAAGATGTAAGTGGCATACTCTATGAATTCTTTGTTGGCATGTTGTAATTTGATGATGGTGGCATCTAGGTACAGATTTTTAATATATGTATAGTGTTATTTTGTAACAAGGTCTCTAAATAAGGGTTTGTTTCTCAACTATTACATGAGATGTGGCCGATAAATATGCAAAGAGGTGTACATTGGGTAAGATGCATCGAGCAGGCCCTTATTTCAGGACCTTATTAGTGTATATGCATGCATGTAGGTATGCATGTATATCTACATCAAACATGTGACCTTTGTTTTTCGATATAAATAACTCTTTCTTTTTACTTTTCCTAAAAATTCAATGTAACCTTTTCAAGACAAACAGCTTTTTCTTTTGACAATTTTTTTCTTCAAAATTCAGTGTACCTAACAAGGATGCTTCATATTTGATAATATTGGTTGTCATATCATTATGAACAAGATAGAGGGTCGAAAGCCTTTTTTTTTCACTGGGTGCACTGTTTTATCTACTGATAGGTCTAAACTGTTATGGGCCCATTTCTTTTTCTTTTTATAGTTCTTTGTGGAAAATGAGAGTGGGTATGGGAGATAAATTGAACTGTGCCTTCGTAATTACTGTATAAACTATAATAGACAAGGGAAAACGAAAGAGTACTAAAGTGTGAACTGGCAGAAATCTAGGCAGTTGCCTTTGTGCATTTTTGGTGTTCATGTAAGAAAAAGAAAGAGTTGCAGAAATGAGAACTGGGTAAGGGCCGAATTTCCCTTGGTCTCCCTGCACTGTACCATGAAGATTTTGGATAAGTTTATTTTGCTACCCATATGGCAGATAATGTTGGGTAAGAGATACATCATAAAAAGTGTACGGCAGGTAATATGTTGGATAAGAGGTAAATTATACAAGTCTATTGTAAAAGTTAATAATTCAGTAACCTTTAGGCCTCTTTCTTAGTTGGGTTTAGGGGTTTTGTAGCCCTTGTTTTTGCAGTTCTTGATTGTGGGTTTTGTTGTGGCTCTTGTTTTTGTTTTTGGCTTAGCTATGTTCTTCTGGGGTATGCGCTTGTCTTAACTCCTCAAGTAATCCTTTTTATCCCTCAGAAATTTATTTTATCTTCCAGAACAAAAGTACTTTTTTATTAGCCAGATGCATCTCACTCACTTCACTCACAGTTGCATCTAGTCGTCAATATTTTGAAATGGAACTTTTGATGTTGTGGCCATCTCACCCACTCCATTTTTAATTTTATTGCTTTCAGCAATAAAATTTGTTTCTTAAAAAAAAAAGAAGCTGTGGCATGTTGCATGAGATTGTTATAATTATTGGCTTGTGTGTCTTTGAGTATGTAGTTCTTTTTCTCAGACACTAGATTGTTTCATATGCTTCATGAGTTTGCCATAAGATATATCATGGAATAATGTGCTTGTTCTAAAGAGTGATCTCAATAATAATATTTTTCATGCTACTTTCGCCCCCCATTCCTGAACAATATTGTGCTGGTAGAAGACATCAAAGCATTTATGTATTTATGCATGTCTCATGATGCTCAATCTCAAATTTCTACTAACTGTAATATTCAATTATGCCAAACAGCATTTATGGAATCCATGATGAGGCAAAGGACAAGGACTTTGAATTAGAAATGAGCTGGGTCTGTGATGAATCAAACCGTCAGCATCAGAAGGTATCTAAAGTTTGCTTTTGAGTTCAAGAAACTTGCAAAATTCAAACTAATTTCAGATACAGCTTTTATTTTTTCCAATTGCCTCATTTGTTTCTCATACCATCATTTTGTGATTAAAAGTAACATGTCATTAATATGTAAAGTTTATCAGATTTTAAAAAAAATTATCTTTCCTTTCCTTTACTATTTCCTTTTGATTGGTTGTTAGGCCACATTCCATAGCTTTTCTTATTTTCTTAGGGAGGGACCTAGTGGAGAATGGTACATGACCTAGAACCTTTATCTCACTTGGAGATGTAGAATGTACATTTCTATAGCAGGCTCACAAATGTATTCAACAAAAAATTGAGAATATTTCCAGAGCCTGAGCAGAAACTCTTTATTTGTAGCAATGGTTCCTGACCTGTATGATTAATTTTCCATCTTAATTTATTTGTGAAAAACCTTGTCATCGTGTTTTAGTACTGTTAATTTGAATACAATCCTCTTTCAACGGTTGCTATTTGTACTACATTTGCTGACCACATCTCCCATAGAGGTAGGTGGTCAGTAAATGTGGTACAAAATATTCGTATCTTTCGGAAGGCTCAGCTGTTTCAGTCGTTTTCCCCTGAAAACCAAGTAATCTAGACTGGTATAGGATTTAGAGATTGTGTTCTTTGATGTGCCATAGTGTTCAGTTGTGCGTGGTTCCTAGCTACAAGTGCCAACTTTAATGATATCTATTATTCATGTTCCACTGTGCTTAATATCTTTTTGAACTTCTGCATTTTAAGCCCCATATTCAAATTGATGATTTAACATGGGAGGGAGATTATGATTCTTTTGAACCAATATTTTTCCATTGCCCTTCCGTTTTCCATTATCACTACTGCATGGTATTATAATGTTTTCGTCTTCATCTGTGTTTTGTTTTTGTTACCTTGTAGGGTAGTTCCATGTGAAAGCCTGTGTTGCATATTTATAATTTTATTTTTCAATTTTCAGGTTCCAGATGAGCTTCTAGAGGAAGCAAAGGCAGCAGCTAGAGCAGCATTGGAAGAAATGGATGCAGATTAGAAAGCTAATGATAATATGTTATTGTTCTGATGGTTTTATTTCAGTGAGTCCTTGTGCCTACTCAAACTAGTATGTCTAGAAAGAAAAAAAAGAAAGAAAAGGGGTTAATGGGATAAGATTGATGGATTTTCATTAGCCAATTTGACTGCTGTAGTAGTCTTGTACCTTATGCTGTTCAATTTACCAACATTGCGGTGCAAACTGTATCTGTAGGATGTTTGAGAAACAGAGTTTCACTTACATTACGCACGTTGCCCCTTTACTGCTAATGGTAATTCTGTTATGTGAGTTCACTTTTCTTTTGCCGGAGTTTGGCTCAAAAGCAATTCTAGTCACTGATTTCAATTTTCTCAATTTCGTCATTGGTACTTGCATTCGATAACAAATCAAGTCACATATCTCAATTCCGTCAGTTTAATTGCCTGTGCTAAATGTGTGCAGAGGCAAAATTATATTTCAACCCTTTAAAAAAATTAATAAATCCAGAAGTGGATGCAGATGGTGATGCTTTCACGTGGGTAACTGAGATTTTCGAGAGCATTTCTTCTTTTCTAAACTGGATCTTGGTTTTCAAGATTGGAGCTTCGAAAGTAGCATAAACTTTTTCGGGCCAAAAAGGGACCTTGGATTTTACAGTGAGACTGTATGAGAGCAAAACTTATTTGGCAAGTGGGGTAGACGGAGAAAGAAAGTGAAGACGAGCATATCGAGCCAACTTGGTTGCTGCGTTCATGGCCTCTAAAGTACAAAAACAATAAGCTATACTTTCTCTCAAAAATACAAAATAAATAAAAATTATCAGAGAGTTTTAGAGCCATCCAGCCCTCACCTGAGAAACGAAAACAAAGAAAACCAAGGAACAAAAATGGAAGCAACGATGGGATTGATTACGGCTCTCTCCGCCCTCCTCTCCCTTCTGCCCCAACACTCCTCTGATCAGCTCTCTCAAGTCGAGCTTCATATTTGGGTGGGTATAGCTGGTGGGGGTGGTTGGTTGCAAATAAAGGAGAAATGAGAAAGGATTTGGAGATAAGGATGGTGGATGGGGGTGGGAGAAATAACTGGGTGGTGGTTTTTTTTTGGTTTTTTTATTATTAATTGTTTAAAGAGTGAAAATACAATTTTGCTCTTGCACACATTTAGCATGTGCAATTAAACTGACGAAATTGAGAGATGTGACCTTGTTGATAGGGGAGATCGGTTATGTTGGACGAGGGTCTCGAATCGAGCCAGGGCCGGAACGTACCCTGGGCTGTTGGGTTGACTCAATCTTCCTGGACAACCTGCACACTTCAAGCAGCTAGATCATTAGACAAGGGGGAGCTGGCGTGATACCAGTCGAACCCCCTCCGATGGCTAAGTTAGTGGCTGGTTTGGAGTAAGGAGAAGGATACAAAGTTTCTAGGTGAGAATAGTTATTACCTTTGTCGCAATGTAGGTGAAGAGTATTTATAGAAGGATGTTAAGGCCCAAAATGTCACAAGAAGCCCAAAGATGTTTAAAGCCTAATATAACATATAATGTTGGTCATACGTTAATCTAAGTTGTATTTTAGGAATTTATCCACTAAATAAATATATAAATAATGTACATGTCATGCCAAACAAATAATACATTATCATATGCTAAATCAGCCGACAAGCTTAAGTAGGGCCAAGCCACATACATGCATGGGGCTTGCTGAGCGAGTTGTGGTGTGGATAGTTACAAGGATTCATGAGGCCCATTAAAGGTTCAAAAGAATTGAGGTTTTGGGCTGCTTGGGAGCCCTAAAACACAAGCCCATTTTCTTGAGCCCGTTGAATGGGTAAGCAGGGAGAACGTGCCAATCTTCCAGCATTAAATCACCAACCACCAGCTTCTTCTACCTGCATCAAAGCCAAAGTTACTCGTATTTTCTTTGAGCACCAAACCCTTTCAGCAGCTCTAAAACTAAGTTACGGTGCCTACTACTCAACCCCAACTTACTAGCACTAAAAACACAATCAAACATTATAAATCATTTTACTATGTCATCAACTTCTGCCTAGGGACCCGCTCATTCATTGCTTGCTTCAGAAATGTTGGAGCTCCAACGGCTATAAAAGGAAGCAATGATAATCCAACGAGGGGAGGACAACCAGCAAGCCATACAACACCCAAGCCTAACCCATTCATCTCCTCATTTTCTACCAGGAATGCAGAGGCAAGCTCACCCTCTACTGGAAATCACATAGCCTTGGGCATTCCAAACCCAGAAACAAGCCTTACCATGCT
Organism: Prunus dulcis; assembly: GCF_902201215.1. NCBI lineage: Eukaryota > Viridiplantae > Streptophyta > Magnoliopsida > Rosales > Rosaceae > Prunus > Prunus dulcis. Next base: position 3,423,978 of record NC_047656.1, on the reverse strand, counting down.
TCAACAGCATTCAAGTATCCAAATCCTTAAACACAGATTAACAAGCCATACCCAAGCCATGCCGTAGAAATCCAAAGAGCTGCCGGAAGAGCCGCTGGAAGAAAAAGAACATGAAGCAAGCTCATCCTCCAAAAAACCCATTGCCGTAAACACACAAAACCCAAGCCTTCCTCCATCATGCTTCTCTTCTTTCATAAATCACTCCAAGCTATGAACATTATCCAGAAACCATCTCAAGCCATCCCAAAACCAATCACAATAGAGCAAGCCATAGTGTCACTGCTGGAAAACACTCAAGCTTAACCCAAAAACCATCATATTCTTCTCCCAGCAACCAGAAACCATTCCCAACCCTAAAATATCCTTTATCCAGCATCCCATTTCAACTCAAGCAAACGCTCTCTCGCTAAACTCATGGAGACTTAGCTCCCACACCACAAGCCTCTCATGCCAAGCTTATCAGCTATTGTATGCCTCATAGCAGCCAGGAACATCTTCTTCTTCAACATCTTCTCCAACACCATTTCACTACCTGTAACACATATTTGACTTCAAGAAAGGCACTTCCAATATAGCAAAATCAAGCAAAATCATTCCAGTACCTGTTATACATCAAAACCTGCAAGGAGCTAGCCATTGAAGATGACCAGAATATTCCCTAAGAATCATCATTCTTTCGGGATATTTTGGGGCCTAGTCCTTGAACCCAGGCGAAGGGGCAACGTCACTCTCTCTTTACAGCGGCCCAAGTCCACTTAGAGCTGCTGTAACAAAAAGGCCCCTACATAAATAGTGACTCTACTAGGGACTAGGGCATTAGTGCTGTAGTGGCTCTTGAAAAATCACAAGCTTTAGAATTAGAATTCATGCAATTGCACTACAACAAAATTTAAAGCCTTCTCAGACAAAACACCTTTGTGAAAGGCCCATGGGGGCTTAGGCAAATTCAATATTCATACCACTGACAAGCTACGCAACCAACCGCACATTCAAATGACTTGGGGGCTTCCTACCAAGCAAAATCAGAGAAAGGAAGAAAGTCATGCCAAGCAAATCTAACAAACAAAAAGAAGTCAAAATGCAAATCCAAATGACTTAGGGGCTTCCTGCCAAGTGAAAAAAAGGGGGTCAAGCACAAGCATTTCAAAGTTTCTAATGCAAAACCAAGCTTTACCTCGATTCCAAGAGATGTGTGATTCAACATTATTCACATCTTCCAACAAGTCCAAGCCATGTACATTCACCCAACACCATTTCCGCCACTTTTAGTATCTTAAACATTTTTCAAGCACTTGCCTTATTTCAAACCTTTTCAAACATCCTGCATATGTGCTCCTTAACCTCCAGAACTCAGTCCATCCTTGTAACAATTCAACAAACTCATTGCATCTCTAAAATAAATAAATAAATAAAAATAAATTTATATAAATAAATAAAAAACTCAGAGCAATCTTGACCACTAGCTCGTTCTCTGTCTCACCCAAAAGTCTCCGTGTCAAGCAATTCAAATCCTCAATAAGCCTTCACATTGCAAGTCAAGGTGAAAGCAACCAAAAAAAAAAAACTCATCTTCATGCTATTAAGTTCCTAGCAAATCAGTAAAGAGATGGCATTTCTCACGGAGTCTCTCAATCAAGCCTGACAAAGGAACAAGAGAATATATTAGACAAAAAGCAAGTAAATTCATAAATCAACCCTTTACCAGACAATACAAAATTTCCTTTTTGCTTACCTCAAGTGTAGGAAGAGTTAGTGGCAAGTAGTTATCCTTTTCTTGACAAACCAAGTAATACCAACCCAACAAGCCATCTACAGGAGAACAATTACCAAGAATCATGTTGCAACTCCAAAATTGAATCTCCACCATCTGCCAACACATATAGCCATTGTTGAAAACTTACCCAAAGCCTTCACTGTTTTCGGAAATACTTGTGCACCTCGAAATATTTCATAGTCTGGGAATACGTAGTGCAATAGAAGGAGCTCATCAGTGGATCTAAGTATTTTCACGTCACTGTCAAAAAAGGCAATGAAGGAATTGAAGTTATACTCCCACGATGTATGTACATTCTCAGGGGAAAGCCTAGTAATCTCACAGACATTATCTATGTTGGAAGCATTAGTATCGGTCTCAAAAGGTATCGAAAGGATAGTCGTAGTATTAGGATAGGCTCGCTGGTCAGTGGGTTAAGGGGTATTTTGACCTGATTGAGAAAGTTGGTGAAAAATACCTCTCCTTGCACTGGAGCTTCCTGGATGATGCTGAGGAGAATCTAGCAGAACAAGGTGAAGGGCCGCATACGGAGGTGATGGCTCCCGAGACCGACCCAGTTGTTCAAGGTGCCAACCTGGTTAAGCCAGTAGCTGAGGTACTTTAGGAAGAGTTTGGGGTGGTCGTAGTACCTGATAGGGCACAAGCTACAGATGTTTGAATTTGTGTTATACCCCATTTGCCCTGTAGTTATTGTAACAAATTAGGAACAATGCGCCAGCCCTTGGTCGGGCTCGGTGTAATTTTGTGACGTGTTGACTGTGGCTTCTTTTAGTTTGGAGTAATGTTTTGGGATATTATTTGAGTAATATAGTGTTGGATGTTGATAGTTTATATATTTTGATTTCTTTTAGTTAAGGATGGATATTTTATTTGTATTATTTTCACAAGTATTGAGTTTATGTTTGGTATGTGAGGATTGCAAAAGCGAAGCAGACCAAAGGTTATGCAAGAAATGAATGACAAAACATAAGATTCCATTAATCACATAATAAGTAGGGTACAAGGATTTCGAACCGAGCACAGCACTGAGTCAGTAGTTCGCTACCATGTGTAGTGCTCAGAAAGAAAACATAGTAGATGGTAAACAAAATAGTAATATGATCGGGTGGAGTCTCCTATTGTGCCTAAGGACAGTACTTCCTTAGGTGCTCAGCTTTCCATGGATATGGAAATTGTTTGCCATTTAATTGCGCGAGCTGATACGTTTCGGGTTAGGCAACATCGAGGACTTGGTATGGTCCCTCCCAGTTGGCCTCCACGGTACCAGCGGTTCTATCCTTGGTTATAAGTAGTACTTTGTGGAGAGCTAAGTCCCCTGGTTAGAAGTTACGCTCGCGTACATGCTGGTTGTAGTACCGAATTGTTTCATGGCTGATACGTGGCAAGATGGAGAGCAGCGCAGAGTCTATGCTCTTCCAATAGGACCATGCTAAGAGAGAACTGCTCCACATTCACCTTGGGTGTATAACGGTTGACCCGATGTGTGGGGACACCGACCTCAACGGGAATGATTGCTTCGACCCCAAAGGCCAAAGAATATGGGGTTTCCCTTGTTGAAGTGCGCTCGGTGCAGCGATAGGCCCACAAGACCTCTGGTAGTAGTTTCGACCAAGCCCCCTTCTTGGCCTCCAACTCTTTCTTGAGTGTACGCTTGAGGAGTTTGTTAACAGCTTCCACTTGGTTGTTTGCTTGAGGGTGAGCTACGGAAGAGAAACGGAGTTTAATCTTTAGATTATAGCAAAAGTCTCAAGGACCAAGTAACAAGACGACACCTGACTTGGATGTGAAAGCATTAAATGCCCTTTCTCAGTCACAATGCTGGTATTAGGTGTGTGAAGTAACTTGGTCTAACAGGGATCTGGTCGGGTAGGTATACTAGTGCTTCTGCCTTTCTATTCTCATGACGTCATAGTGGACCTAAGGCAATCAGCCTGGTCAGGTCGGTGTATAAGCAGCCCACCTTGGCCACGTGGCGTCCTCTAATAAGCTCGGCTCTAAGACCTATTAACAGTAACTTGGGTGGTCAATCTAGTCGGGTCGATACACTAGCACCCCAACCTTGGCCACAGGGCGTCTTTTGATAGGCTCGGCTATTTGACCTTTTAACAGACATGATTTGTTAACGACTGCAAGTATAGGGGCAAATTGGGAAAATTGAAATCACAGTGACTAAAATTGATTTCGATCCAAACCCAAGTGACCAAAATTGTAATTAACCCTTTTTATTTTGTTGTCCTTTTCCTCTATAGTGTAGTCTTTGTTGGGGTTAAATTAGGTTTCAAAACATAATATGTGATATTATGTAGAGAAGGTACTTCAATTGAGGAGTCCCTCATATACGTTTATTTGTGGGACATCATGTAAGGGTCCAAATATATTGTACTTTTAGTGATTCAAACCGCCAATTTTTTAGGTCTTCTTTACACACACACACACACACACACACACAAAAACAAACAAAAAAACTCCAAATTGGAAAAATTTAACTGTTGGAATAAATGGAAGTTATTTATTGGTTTTTTTTTTTTATTTTTAAACACTATCTATTTATTTCATCATTACCTAAATGTTCTAATTTTTTATTTTGTTTAATCTTTTTCAAGGATGATACATGAATGGAGTCTTGCAAGATAAATGGTTCGGATAATTGAAATTAGTATAGGGAATGAGTCCTACAAGGTGGCCCTGAAAAAAACTTACGATAATTTTCACTTTATTATGGTAAAGTTTATCGATTTTTAGAGTTCGATACATCAAATTTTTTTCATCTCAGCCGCATTCATAAAGTTGATTTTCTTACCACTTCCATACCTACCGTCAGTCTTTCCGTTAACAAGTCTCTATTTCACCCCTCTCTCTATTGAAACCCCATGTTCTCCATCCTTCAGTCAGAATCTCTCTCTCCCTATTTGATTTGAGCTTACCCTTTGGATGTAGCTACCAACCCTTAACATGATTTCTTGCGTACCTCTAAAAAGATGTGTAGACTTTTAGGTTGGGTGCGTGCACCACCTCCTTCTTGTTTCTATTTACTTCTCCATTGGTTTGGGGTGGTGTTTTTCCTTGGCTGTTGTGTTCATTTTGGTGCATCGACGAGTTCGCTTCGAGCACATTTGTGGGTGTTGTTTTTGTTCCTGTGTTTTTGTGTGGTGGCAGGTTCTCCCTTCAACCTTCGCACGATAGTGTTGTCCAAGTCTTCATGGCAGGACAACTCTATTGACTTTGTCCTAGGGTTTGCTAACAACCAAGTTTTTGTTGTGGGCTTTATGTCTAATGTGGCCTTCTGATGACTTTGTTTGGACTTTTCCCTTTTTAAGGTGCATTTATTGGGCTCATCTTGCTTGAATGGAGGAACTCAACCATGTATTTCTTTGGACATTCTTACTCGAGTTTGATTCATGTAGGAGACAATTTTTAGACAACTCAATATAATACTCCATTTTCCCTCTACATAACAAATGAACAAAAAAAAAAGAAGAAGAAGGGGGTGTGCTATGCCTAGATGTCTCCAACCCGCGTTGAGCTTACTTTATGTAACTGCCCTATTGTAATCTTTCCTTAGTAATGATTTTTCCTTCGAAAAAAACCTCTGCTAATAAGAAAAACTTAACACTAAAATTAAAATAATAAAAAAGTATAACCCAAAAAAAAAGAAAAAAAAAGTGAACACGCGTATGTAATTGATGAACAAGAATATTGTAATGCACGAGGAGAAAGAAAAAATAGTTGTAACGAGTAATACCCGAAAAAAAAAATAAAAAAAAAGTTGTGACAGCACGTTGGTTAGACTGGTGTACTGGCAGTGGCTGAGCAACATTGATGCAAAAAAGAGAGCAAAAGAAATACTGATTAATTTTGTTTGTCTTTTTGTTGCCAAAGTTGATTAATTTTGTTATCAATACAATAGTTGACGTATAAATTATCAAAAAATAATAATTTTGAAAATAAATAATTGTTTGAAAACAAAAAAAAAACAAAAATGAAAAACGTTGGTTGGGCGCGGAAAGGCCGCAAGAAATTGGAACATCCGCCCGGATGTCATCGTTGGCAGCGTGTTAGAGAGGGAGAGAGGGAGAGAGAGTTAGAGAGAGAAAGACACAGACAGACAGAGAGAAAATCTTGTTTCTCTGTTGCCTTAGTATAATCCGTCTCAAGAAAAAGTGGTGGGCAGAGGCAGCTGGTTTTGATCCCAAACCCAAAAGCCTCTCTCCATCTCCCTCTCTCTCTCTCTCTCTCTCTCTCTCTCTCTCTTCAGTGCTCAATTGCTCATTTACAGGTACATCATGTAAAACTCAAGAACCCCATTTATTTGCTTTGAATTGGTTTTCTTAAGGTGTTGTGGGTTTTGTAGTGGAGGAAGGAAGTGGAATTGTGATGAACAGAGGGTTTGGGAGTTGAGAATAGAAGAGTTTGGGCATCTGGGTTCATATTATCCATTGATGGTATGGCACAGAATAAACCCAAGAGGCTATACCAAGTCTGGAAAGGAAGCAATGTGAGTTTCTCTCTCTCTCTCTCTCTCTCTCTCTCTCTCTCTCTCTCTCTCTCTCTCTCTCTCAATTGGGTTTACTGTTCTTGACTTGCGACTGTTTTTTAATCAGCATGAATTGTATTGGTTTATCTGCGTGTATTGCTTTTGTTACTGAGAGAAGAGGATGATATTATGAATTTGACTAATCTCTCTGTATATCATCTTCTTTCCTCTCTCTTGTGTGTGTTTTTGTCTTTAAATTTATGGTGAGGCAGTTGTTTTTAAGATGCACTCTAGCTAGACTGGCTTTACTTAATTACCCCCTCCCCTCTTGCGGCACAAGAAGGCCTTACTTATTTCCTGATTATATTTATCACTAGAAACAAAAGATATATCTTTCTGGGTCGCAGTCCAGGTTAAATACTAGATTTCAAATTCTTGCCAATAAGGTCATATATTTGTTTCTTTCATTCATCTGTTCCTTAGTGTGGTTACTTGTTATTTTGAGTGAATTTTATGCGTTTCAACCAAGATTTTGCAGACCAGGTACGCATGTACTGAACAGATAAAGCAAAATAATTATGTATTATTTCACGTGGTAGTATGGAAGACAGATTGTAGTGTAAAGCAAGATTCATGTAGTAGCCCTCAAAAATCTAGTAAGCAGAAAAATGGCGTGTGTAGTTGATTTATCTCCTATCTGCGGAGAAAAAGAAAGACTAATTTTGAATATAAAAACAAATGAATAATCAGAATTTATCATGTCATGCATATTTTCTTCCTTTCGCTTATATCTGCAGATATATGAATGCATGTATTAATTCAAGTCGTACAATATTAAATTTATTGATCATTTCTTGGTATGGCACGTTTGATCATTACTTGGAAGCCTGGTGCATTTGATTTATGCATGCACTTTACTTTATTGGTAGTTCACCTTTCACCAAGCATATTGTTCATGTGACTGATTTTGGAGATGAAATTTCAAAATAAATTTCGATTCTCTTTTAAAAGTAAAATTTATCATCATAGTTTGTCAGGGTTCTTTGATGGACATGGATATCATTAAATTTCCTTCGCTGATCAGCACTAAGTTTATGTTTCCCCTTTCTCTGTAATTGTATTGGCTATATCTTTCATTAATGAAAGCTTTATGGACTATTCTTTTAGCTGAAGATAGGCCAGGAGTTGACATACATGTATACCTATTGAATATTGTTAAACGTCCAAATCCAGTTTGAATATTGTCAAAACCCAAATCCTGTTTGGTGTACTTTTACTGATGGGGCTTTTGATTTATTTTTTCAGAACTTTCTCTGTGGCGGAAGATTAATTTTTGGTCCTGATGTGGCATCTCTTCTTCTGTCCACACTTCTTGTTGCCGGCCCAGCAGTTGCCTTTTGTATAAAGGTTTATTTTAAAATCAAACATGGGAAGAATACAGATTATCCTGTATTAATTGTTGGCTCAGTCCTTACTGTTTTGGTAAGTCTTCTTTTTTATTTTTTCTATTTCTTTTTCCTTTTCTTTCTATACACAGTTGTTTGTAGTCAGAGGCCTATTCTGTATGTGGCTATTCGCATAACCTCTATTTCACCATTTCTTATGAGATAGCTAAGAGTTAACAGTTAAGATCTCAGTAGTCTACCAACTTAGTTTTGGTTAAGTTATTATTGAAACTCAAAACTTGAATCCTTGCCTTGGAATTAATAGCAGCATCCATAGGATAACTCCCGTCTTAAAAGTAGAGGAAAACATCTATTAGGCCATGAGGATCATTAAAACGAATAAATACTATATGGCTATTTACATAAGCCTCTATATCACCAGAAATGCCATTACTTGTGGCTGTCCTGGAAAACCTGGGTCTTGGGAAGGAAATATGAATGTGGATTTTGCTTTAAGTGGCAATCAAAAAAATTACACCTGCCCACTGATGATGGCTTAGTACTTTTACCATTGTTCTTTCTGTCTCCAGATTTAATGCTACGTAATAAGCCATTCTGAGTCAATATAAACTTCTCTACTATAATTGAAAGGTACATCACACATAATGGGGCAGCCATTCCCCGTGGATTAGATCCAAAACCTTTTCGAAGGAAGATAACGCTAAAGCTGTTACGATGGACATGGTTATAAGCTCAAAGCTTTTGAATGTGAGGCAACTTTCAGATGGACAATGATGCATTACATCAGCAAGATTTGGCCTTTGATAATGTACTAATGTTTAAATGACAAACTGAAGGAGTATAAGTGATGTAGAATACGGGTGAATTGAGTATTTAGGTAGTTTAGCTGAAGCCAAAACAATGGAAAACAGAAAATAGAACAGAAGGGATAGGTCTGGAATCACTCCAGGGGTTTGGCTTCACACCAATTATCTCCAATCTCTGGAAAATAAACTTTTCTTTATATCTCAACAACTCAACTCCATAATGAATTACATAGACGGGGTATTTATAATAATCTAACCCTAGAGTGAAAATGAAAATTAAACTTATTCTAGGAAAGAAATCCTAATCCAAATAAAATAGGAAACTTGGAAATCCTACTGAAATCTGGAAAACTTAGAGAACCTAGGAACTAACAAATAAATTAGGAAATTAATTAATAATTCCCTCTTCCATCTCTTTTGTTTGTAAACCCTAATGGGTTTGACAAAGATGTCCTCATCAATTCTCCCTGGCTGAGAAGAACTCGACTCCGGCGAGTTAGAATTGTAGTAACATTCCTGGAAGTCGGAATCAGCGTGCAAACATATAGACTCATCCTCTTGTCTCCCTCCCGAATCTGATAAAATCAATGAGTTGTAGGAATGCCGACTGATCAGTTACACTTTCCCGCCTTTGCTGAACGGTGATTCAATCAATGGGCAACTTACTAGTGTCATCATAGGATGAAAAATCTCACCAGATACAACCTTAATGTCGACAACACTAGCAAGAAGTTCAGGCTTACACACTTCTTCCTTAAACTCACCTTGACCAGCAGCTTCTACTTGAATCTCCATGGTATTGTCTTGAAAAGCCTCTATAACTATAAGGAGGTTCAGTTCCTTAGGTCTTTGTACAAGCCAATAGATGGAGTGCGTCACGCTTGACTTACCTCAAAGAGCTTTTCAGCAAGACCTTTTCACCAATTTTCTCCTTGTTTCCAATCATCAATGGATTGACGTTCTTGAGACTCCTTCTTTGAACAAATATTGATCATGTCAAACTTTTCCACATAACGGTGCTTGGATGCTTCTAGTTTTGCAAGATGATGATCCATGAGTCTGAATCGTTCTTCGGAATCTGCCACTTGCTTTGTTAGAGTTTCCGGCATATGAACAATCCGTTCATAGACCATTGCTGGCATGTTTGTCTTACCAACCATAGTTGGAGTCATACACTTGACATACAATGTGCAGAAAAAGAGATTTGAAAACAAATTTGATGTAGGATACGGGTGAATTGAGTATTTAGGTAGTTTAGCGGAAGCGAAAACAATGGAAAACAGAAAATAGAACAAAAGGGATAGGTCTGGAATCACTCCTGGGGTTTGGCTTCACACCAAGTAGTCTCCAATCTCTGGAAAATAAACTTTTCTTTATATCTCAACAACTCAACTCCATAATGAATTACATAGACGGGGTATTTATAATAATCTAACCCTAGAGGGAAAAGGAAAATTAAACTTATTCTAGGAAAGAGATCCTAATCCAAATAAAATGAGAAACTTAAAAATCCTACTGAAATCTGGAAAAACTAAAAATCCTAATGAAATCTAGAAAACTTAGAGAACCTAGGAACTAACAAATAAATTAGGAAACTAATTAATAATTCCCTCTTCCATCTCTTTCGTTTGTAAACCCTAATGGGTTTGACAAAGATGTCCTCATCAATAAGGGTGTCTAGACCTCAAATGTTAAGAGACCTCCGTTTCTCCAATCGGCCTTTGGAATGAGTCTGTTCTTTCTGCAATATGGATTCTTTTTTATTTCATGTACCAGATCACGTTTTTCTTTGTACATATCAAAGGGATGTTAACTTGTCAAAATGTTCTGTATGCGACTTCTGTTTCCCTTTTCTTGTGGTTGTGGATCTAAGCCATTGGACACTTGGATTGCATCCCAATGGCAGCCTTTATCACTCTTGAAGACTAAGATGATAACTATATGATTTCAATCACTTGATAAATTAAAGATGATTGAACATTCTTTTCTTACAATTGTTGATTGCTCTGGTATTTAAATAGAAATCTGACCTTTAGCTCATTTCTGTGCAGGATTTAACATTTCTGTTCTTGACTTCTGGTAGGGATCCTGGAATAGTCCCTAGAAATTCAAGGCCTCCAGAATCAGATGAAGCATTTGATCTAGCAACCCCATCAATGGAGTGGGTTAATGAAAGAACTCCTCATTTGAAACTACCACGAACCAAAGATGTCATTGTAAATGGTCACACAGTAAAAGTGAAGTACTGTGATACTTGTTTGCTTTATCGCCCTCCTCGTGTATCTCACTGTTCTATCTGCAACAATTGTGTTCAGAGATTCGATCATCATTGTCCATGGGTTGGCCAATGCATTGGAATTGTAAGTTATTAGTGTAAAAGAGTATCTTCTATGTTTATGCCACCTGTGATGAGAAATTGGAATAAGGTACAACTAATTGAACTGATAATTTTACGTGGGTTTCCTTCCTGGACATTGTTAACTCTTTTGAACATGGTGGCTGACTGTAGTGATATTTATCAAAGACCAAAGGTATTGTCGGTCAAGAATTGCAGTAGGAACAAACTAAAAATTTATATAACTGCTGGAATGTTATACCTGTGTAGTTGGAGCTGTCTAAGTATATCTTCAGTCTTATTATTAGCACTTAATCCAATATATCTTGGGATCCTTGCAAAGTTTTACTTTGACAGCAAAAAAGCGTTTGAAACTTTGATACAGATTTATTTATTAGATACTAAAATTCTTGAAGTTACTTTTTCGGTAGTATGTTTAAACTTTTTCACACTAGTTTGAAAGGAGGGAGTCTACATTGATAGTCCTGATTTATTTCCATGTAATCTCACCAGCTATACAGTACTACCCCATTTCTCTTGACATCCTTATGGGCTCTGTAACTAAGTCATCTAAAGTTTAGCTGGAAACTGCACACACGTGAACCGCAAGTAGTTTTGTTGTCAGACAACTATAATTGAATCAACTTGTTTTGAATATCAAGTTTATGGTTTTAATTTATTTGGTGTCCAAATCTTTGCATAATTGTTCATTGTGCGGTCTACTCATAAACTAACCGTCCTCTTATATGCTTGGTTGCAGCGTAACTATAGGTTCTTCTTCATGTTCATATCAACCTCAACCATATTGTGCATATATGTTTTTGTCTTCTCTTGGATAAATATAGTTCAAGAAGGCGGTGTTCCAAAAGCTGTGTCGAAAGATATCCTCTCAGATTTCCTTTTAGTGTACTGCTTCATCGCTATCTGGTTTGTTGGTGGCCTTACAATCTTCCATTCCTACTTGATATGCACAAACCAGGTGACCTTGCTCAGTGATATACTGAAACTAAATATGCAAATAATATAATCTGATTGGTTTTCTCTCCCTCTAAGAATCTTATCTATGGAGATCTTAGCTGATGGCATTTGGGCCAAATGGCTTCGCCTCCCAAAAAAATGAATGGGTGAAGCTGCAGTGTTGTAGTTAATCTAGTACGATATGCATTTAGCTTAATTTTCTAGCCTATATCTTTTGTACTAGCACATTGACATATTCTTGCATTTGGTTTAAATGATAAAATAATTTAATATTTTTTTTTAATCAAGAAGGGAGGGGATTCGAACTCGGGGCCTCCTCCATTGGGAAGAGGAATACAACTTGACCAAGAGCTAGTTAGTAAATCATTCTCTTGTTTAGAATATAAAAGTATATAATGCATAAACCTAATTAAAACATACATCAAGGAAATATTATCGTTATTAGTTATGCGTGGCTAAGAATATTGAGAGATTGTGGTTTTATTACTAAGAAGAATATTTTATATATATCTTTGAGAATTACTTGATCTGATCAAGTGATAATAATTTTCTTTCAGATAACGTATTGATTAAGGAAATGGAGAAAGTTTGCTTATAGTATTGATTAAAGTATTAAAGACTTGGTTAAAATGCTTTCCTGATGGGCTATTAAAGATGGGCTTTCTCTTCAGAACAAGAATCAGATGTTCCAATCAGAAGTAGGCTTTATTTATGGAGATTATAACAATAGAAGAAACAAATAACAGGAACGCGAAAGAGGGAGCTAGAGTGTGAAAAAAAGGAAGAGATACTTAATCCTTAAAATAATATTATTGTAATAAATAAATGACATAGTTTAAATAAGTAGGGCATTATAGTCTAATACAAAGTTTCAACATTGTGTCTTTGTCAGTATTCTTGAATGTAACACCTACTACACACACAGAGACGATATGTACATTCTCATCTAATATTATTTCTCTGATTCTTGTTCTGTTACAGACAACATATGAAAACTTCCGGTACCGATATGATAAGAAGGAGAACCCATATAACAAAGGAGTGATGTGGAACATCAAAGAAGTTTTTTTCTGTAAGATCCCTCCTTCAATGAATAGATTCCGATCATTCATTGAAATGGATGAACAGATGATCGCAGGATCTGTGACTCCAAATCTTGATGAAGGTATTATGGGCTCAAAGGAGAAAATTGATATTGAAATGGGAACTGGCATTGCGGAGGACAATGGTTTTCCAATTCCCAACCTTTTGCTGAATTTTGACTATGATGATTTGGAGGATGATTTGAAGAATGCAGGGGAACAACGAGGACCTGCTTTTGACACTTTCTTTCCCATTCAGACAGAAGCAAAAGAATCTGTGAAATACTCAATGGATGGAGATAAAATTACAGAATCTGTGCAAAGTGTTACTACAAGGGATGGAGTGAGAGATTATGTGGGAAGCTCACCTCCGAGAGATGAATTGAGAGCATCTGTACAGAGCACCATTTCCTTGGATGGAGCAAATGAGGAAGCTGGTTGTGGAAATAACGATCCTAAAACCAAGCATAAAGGTTTCTTAACTTTATTTTATTTCCATATTTTCATTTGAGTCTTTTGTTTTTTGGTCTGTTTTTTAAATGTAGGATTCTTATACTTTCAGACCTCAAACTTTAGTTCCTTATATTAGTAAGTCACTTAAGTGGGTTATGTCAGCGTCAAAAATGATTATTTTGAGTTTTTGACTTGCATCTTCAGTTAACTGGTTCTTCTATAACATAACAAAAAAATATGCAGCGAAAATAGAGATTCTTTGAGCTTTCTAATCATATGCTCCATCTTTTCTGAACATAAAGAACAAGCAAAAAGAAAGAGAGAAAACATGATTATCTAATGGAAGAGTAATGCAATGTGGACAAATACTAAACTATATCTTTATTAGTTTGCTTGCTTGGTTTAATCAACTGGCATAGGAAACAACCTGTCTTAACTGTTTTACACTCATCACCCTTCATAATTTAAAATTTGTTCTTGTTGATGCTAGTTTTATGTGCGGTGTGATATGAAATACTCTTCTAAATGCCACAGAAAACATATTGGAAAAGATTTCCTTTTGATATTCCTCAACATCCCTCAGCTTTGTGTACATGTCATGTTTAGTATAATTTTTGGTGTTACTCGTCCTGTTTCTGAATTATCATTCTTATTCTGCATTCTACTTGACCTTCGTCCCTTAATGACAGGTTTGGCTACAACAGATCTCTTCTAGGGCTTTTGCATCTCGTGAAGCATCTTTCTTTTCGGTTTCCAAAGGATCTTTTGTTTCAGTAGTTATGGTAGTCAGAAACTAGGTAAGCAGGTACGTCTTTCTTAATACAGTTACAATAGTTGGTCACTTTGATGCTGGAAAGCAAAGGAGAGTTCATACAGTTACATTGTCCCATGATAAAATTCTGATTCATGATTGTTGTAAAATGTCTTCTTGTGTTTACAATAATGCAGAAATCTGCAAGGAATGGTGTTCATAGTGGTTTAATGTTCAGTAGTGTTTATTTTATTTTGCCTTTTTGATGACAGTTTTAAGAAAATCTGGATTGACTTTCTCCAAGTTTCATTGGATAATATTCTTTCTGGTTTGCTATATGATATTTAATATTGTATATATAACCTATGCTACATCCGCGAATGGGTCTATAGCTTAGTGGTAAGAGCATTTGCGTGCAGATTAGGGATCTCAGGTTTGAACCCTAATGGTACATCTCGCCTCCCTCTTCCAAACTTTGACAAATGGAAAAAATTTAAATTTAAAAAAAAACATCTGCTACGACCATGTGTTTCGACTTATCTCATATGCACTTAGGCTTTTTGTTTTTCTGTTTTGTTTTTGGATGGGGTGCTGAGACTTGCTAAGTTAAATGTAAACTTTTCATTTGGGGTTTGATTTGTTTAACAATACCGCTATGAGAGCTGCATGGAAGCAAAGATTAGATTAATTTCATTTTCAAGACAATTATTTAGAACTTACCAGATGGTTGACACAATGTGTGTGAAAACATGATGGATGTTAGGAAGATAAATTACTGGGAAAAAATATTAGATGAGAGATATTAATTGAAATTACAATTTTATCCCTTAGTTTAAGATATATGATCTCAATCGTTTAAAGTATTAGGGCTGAAATTGACATTTGTTCTATAATGGTTGACAAAGCGTCCTGTTAATGATAGGTGGTCCAAAAGTACGAGTTTGTTCAATTCTCACGCTCAAAAAACAATGAGAATTACATGGTAATCTCATTCCCATATTTGCTTTATGTAGTAACAATATGAATAAAATTTGTTCAATTCTCCACTGAACAATGAGAAATACATAATAATCTCATTCCCTTATTACAAAGTAACAAAAAAATTAGAAATACAAAAAGTTTTAGAAGAAAAAATGTATATGTAACTTATGTACTCCCAAGAATCTTTTTACTGAACATGGGAATGAAATCTCATACTTATTACGTCTAAGCCATGAATTAAACAGGGCGGAGTATTTTTTTATAGACAATTATTTTCATAAAAAATAAATCACCGTGGATTAATGGAGGTTATGTTTTAGGGTTTAGGGTTAGAAATTTGAAGCATATGACCAAGAATATTGCCAAAGGGAAACCATTTTTACAGTAAAAAATTAAACGTTATGAAGCAAAGGGTATGTAAACAAGTGTTGATAACTTGACAACATCTTCTCAGTTTTGTAGGCATACTAATTATGCGCTAACATCATATGGGATGAGAGGGAAATCTTACAAAAAAATCAGTACACCAGTTGGGTTTCAAACTCAGCAAAATCAACAGATCCAGACTCAATGGGTGGCATAAGGTATGCAGCCAGAAGCTCAGAGGCCAATGCAGCAACCATAGGTATCCTCTTTAAGTTCTTCACCAAGGGAATGTCGTCGCTCTCCCCGACAGCAATCAGCTTCTGGTTAATCTCCACCATGCGGTCCAGTTTCCTTTTGAATTCTGGGTTCTCAACATCAAGCACAGCTGGGAAAATTCTGGCTGTAGTGCGATTTGTCTGCGTAAACAGAAAATACACTACTGAACCTTGGCACAAAAGTTGTCATGTCCAACTAGCTAAGGGAGTAAAGGCAGTCTTATTATCTTCCAGAAAGAAGACTAGATGTTAGCATGCTTCTAACAAGAGATTGGATGTTTAACAAACGATAAACATCACCTCTTACCTCCATATTGGTTGCCAAGAGTAATGAAAAAGAGTGTAAAATTTGATATTGCAACTACTCAGGTATACAAGGAAATTCTGATTTTTCTCTTTCTACCTCATCATTTTGGCAACCAAGAAGGGAATTAAAAGGATTTACCATTCTTGAAAATAAGTTTGAAAATTATAGCTGTGAGAAAGAAGGATGCTTCTGGCATATTAGAAACATTAATATCTTGAACTACAATAAAAAAATTTCTCTCAAGTTTTGGTAATTGTGAACTATGGAACCACAGGCTCACCTCAATGATAACATGCATATCAAATTCTTTTGTGTTGAGCCCAATGCCTTCATAGAAAGCTGTGCGTTGGCAATCATTTAGGTACATTGTCACATATACCTGCACCATAAATTTGTCAAGTATGAAGGAACAGAAGTTGAAGGATAGCTGAGCAACCTTATGTAACTTGATGCTAAACCATTTCAGTTGTTTGGGTAGGCAAAGAGGGGGGAAATAAATGCAACTTCCCATAAAATATTTTGTTCTGAACACATCGGTTTAGGTTGCAAACAAGAAAGTGTATTCTCACATGTGCAGCTGTGACATTACATGGCTAAAGAAATAATTGTTATCTTGAGAGCAAGAAGTTACCGATAAGCAGAAGAATCGAGACCACAACTTTGCCTTCCAGTCATTAAGGAATTGGGGTTGTGCCTTCATCAGTGCAGAAAAGAAGTCACCATGCCTGTTCTCATCCTGACACCAGTTCTCAAAATACTTGAAAATGGGATAGCACTGGTACTCAGGGTTCTCCTTGAGATGCCTGTATATGGTAATGTATCTCCAGTATCCAATCTTCTCAGATAAATAAGTGGCATAGAAGATGAACTTTGGCTTGAAAAATGTGTATTTCCTGGCCTTTGTCAGAAACCCCAAGTCCAATGCCAAATTAAAATCAGACAAGCCCTTGTTCAAAAACCTGCAGCGGTAGTGCAAAACTATGGTCATTCATTCTAATAAATATTGATTAAAGAGTAACAAAATCAAAATGCTTGCATACCCAGCATGCCTGGCTTCATCCCTCGACATGAGAGAGAATATCTCAGCCACCACTGGATTGGTTTTCTGCAACATAAATCCTCTTAAAATTTAACTACCACAAACAAAAAAAGAATAACCCAACTTGCTAATTAACCAAAAACCCCATCTGACTCTGCAAATTGAGATGATAATTGAATCAGAATTTCACCTTGAGCCTTCTTCCAAGCTCTTTGTAAAGAAGGAAGCCAGAGAACTCAGCAGTGCAAGACCTCTCCAAGAACTCCACAAAAATCTGTCTGAGGGGGCCTTGGAGCTTATCAGCAGCCTCCTTGAACTCCTTGTTCCTCACAAAGTGGGTCTGGTTGTAGTCAGTCTTGAACTCCTGAAGCAGAGCCTCAAACTCAGCCTGGTTGAGGTTCTTGTTGATCTCAGTGTTGAAGAGGGTCTCCATCTCATCAAAGTCAGTGGTGTAGAACCTTGGTGCCAAAAGGGTCTCCTTGATGGCTTTCTTTGGGGACTTTTTGGCTGTGGGCTGTGCAGTTGCAGACATTCTTATTGTGCTGCTCAACTTGTTGTATGAGCAAGCTCTGCTGCTTCCGAATTTTGGGCTCACATTGTTGAAATTGGTGATGGGTTTTACAAGAGCCATCTCTGCTGCCATTTTTGGAGCAAACTTGGGCTTTACAAGAGCCATCTCTGCTGCCATTTTTGGAGCAAAGTTTGAAGTTCTAGCAGAATGTTGGCAATGGAAGTGAGCTCTCTTTCTCTCTCTGTCTCTGTATACTTGGATTTTAGAGACACCACAAAGGGGTGGACGGATAAGATGCGTGGGAGTTACAATTGGTTCACACCGGATATAATCTCATCCAATGAAATCTAGGAGTTTAAATGGACATGTGACACGTGGCATCTGATTTTCACCCATCTCTTGTTTACGTGATTGGTTGTGATAATGCCACATGGGATAGGACTGTGTGGTTCCGTTCCACTGGAAAACGACTCTCCTTTGGGAGATTTCTTTATGAGATATTTAGTCAAATTCCCATTCTTAGCACTAAAACTATAAATAAACCCTACACTATTTAATTTCTATAAACATACCCCAAAAAAACCCAAAAAATAATAGCTGGCCCTATTGAATTTAATTTTAATTATTAAATTACTTTGATACCCCATTGAGTGTTTTGGGCTGTTTTATGAGGTTTTTGGGTTGGGTTTGTTTTAAGAAATCAATGGCAGTTTTGTAATTTAAAAGAAGTTAAAAGCCTTATTGTTATGTTGTAAATGGGTTTTGGGTGTGTTTCTAAAGTCCATTTCATATAGGGTTTTTTTATAATTTAGGCTCCAATATTGGGTATTATAGTGAATCTCCCTTTCTTTATTCCATGTTCAGTTAAATCAGTTCTTTTGTTTGTGTTTGACTTAAATTGACTGACTTATGGATCGCTCAAAGCAACTTTACATTCAATCGGAGATGTAAATTCAATTTTATGTATTTTTTTTTTTTTGTGTGTTAATTTTTTTAAAATAATTGTGTGTGTTAGGTTTTTTTTTTTTTTTTTTCACCAAACAAATCGATGTAAATTTTTTCAAATTCCGATAAGCTATGATTTCATCCAATATAAACCGTTGGCAGATATGGGCTTAGTCAAGTTGACTAAAATTAATGTGCTCTTACTGCACTCGAGTTCGAATGTCCTCCACGTAGTTCAGATTAGTTTAAAGTAGATTATCAATTGTATATAAAAAATAAAAATAAATTCACTTAATGGCCTAACATCAAAGGCCCACTCAACCTCCAATGGTCTCACCAGTGGCGGATCCAGGATTTTTTCAAAGGAGAAGTAATTTCAAAAGCCTACCTGAATTATTTGAAGGAGGATTAGAACTACCATAATTATTTAAATAAAGATTTAGATACTTTCCCTTAAAGTACCGTTCCATAATTATATAATTAAAACAAATAAGGATCTTAGCTCTATTTCTAATTGACTATAGTTTATAAAGTATATAAATTACATAATTAGTATACCAAAATTCATATTGAATCATCAATTAATTTTATGAAAATCAATATCACTTAATCTAATCGAAATGCATATCAAAGTATCAATTCAATAAACAAATCAAAATGCATACCTCAAGTTGTACGTTGTGCAGCCTTTTCGAGTCTGCTACTGATTAAACTAATATATAGAGAGCCAAATCAGCAAAAAAAATAATTATTATAAACTGTATTATAAAAAAGAAAAGAACAGATTAACTGAAGATTAAAAAAAACCTAGAAGAAAACAAAACCATAAGAAAAGAATTTTTTATTATTCTTTTTAAAGGAAGCAAAGTGGCTTCAGTTCACCTTGTGGATCTACAGCAAGCAAAGAGAAATCTTCCAGTTTCAAAAAAAAGCAATTCAACTCAAGGATTAAATCCTCTCCGTGCGCTACTTTGAATGTTATTGTATTCGTATACGTAGGCCTCATCATTTAGCCAGCGGGTTCATGGGCCAATGGGGGCTCGTTCGGTCCATTAAATAAAATCCTGGCCCGGCCTGTCTTGGGCTGGACTAGGCTTGGGCTTAGGTGTCTGAAGCCCGGCCCGATTAAGCCTAAGAAAGCCCAGCCCCCAAGAAAGTCCAGTCCGGCCCACCCACAAAAGTCCCGGCCGTTAGGCCCGCATACATATATAATTATGCATAAATAAGAGTTTAGGTTTATGATTATATCACTTAAATCACATATGTAATTTGTTTCATTTCATTTACTTTTCTTTACTCATTCCTAGTTTATAATTGGATGATTAGCACATTAATTTGTGTCAATTATTAATTCAAAAAATATATATATATATATATATATATATGTACTCACCCTAAAATGTAATAATGCTTTTCTTGAACACATCACCAAATATTTGTATATTTATTCACACAATCCTTTAAAAAAAAAAAAAATTTTGTTACTTTATTGGGTGTTTATGAATTTGTGTAACTTTATTGGGTGTTTATGAATTTGGTTTGATGTGAAAATATTGGAATTAAGTGAGTTTAATCTCAAATTTGGACTAAAATGCCCTTATGATTAAGTTTATGATTTTTTTTTTAATGAAGTAGGGCCCGTTTAGGCCCGGCCGGGCCCAATGGGCTTTCTCAAGCCCGGCTCATGGATTGGGCTTGGGCTTTGAATTTTCTAAAAAAACCTGGCCTGGCCCCGCCCGATATTTTCTCTCTCTTCTTTAAACGGCCCAAGTCCATTGACGAGCCTTACTTATACGGATTAATTTGATTGCAGGTTTTGTGGCGTGGTATGGAGTAAAGACTAGGCTTATTATTATTATTGTTATTATTTTAAGGCCTGATCCAAAACGATGTCATTTTAGCCAGTTCTTTTTTTTAAAAAATTATAGCTGATGCGCCTGTGCGTAGCGTAACAGCACAACAGCCAAATATAAGACGTTGTTGAGGCATTCTCTCAAATAGGTGGTGGGCACCATCAACACAAATCAAAGGAGCAAACCCAACCACTACCATGGCTTTTTCTAGCAAAAGGAGGTGCACCTCCTTACGCCCCTGTAGATCCACCAT
This sequence comes from Prunus dulcis, assembly GCF_902201215.1. Taxonomy (NCBI): domain Eukaryota; kingdom Viridiplantae; phylum Streptophyta; class Magnoliopsida; order Rosales; family Rosaceae; genus Prunus; species Prunus dulcis. The sequence continues at coordinate 3,403,389 of NC_047656.1, read as the reverse complement.
TGGGTCTCATGATCAGTTCACAATTGTATATCATTTTGTACCCTTCTTGCTTATGATTTGGTTATGTTATTGAGTCAAACGTGTGCTTTTAATCCCTTTTCTGTTTATCATTCAGTTCATTGGGCTCTAGGTAACAATGGTGTCTTTGGATAAGAAAAGATGCAAAATGGTGCAAAAACGAGCAGACTGGGTTAGCAACTCATTTCGGCCTTAACATCTTTCTCCGAACTTGGATTAGCCCAAATAATATGTAGTTAGAAAGATGAGAGTCTGAACTTCAAGATGGGCTACTCACATGCATCAGATAATTAAGTTGAGCCCAATTCGTGAGCCCACATGCACACCAAGCTCAGGATTGCATTTTCCAGTTGTTGAGCCTTGGATACTTTCTTTGAGCCATTTGACAAACCACAGCTTTCCTTGACTTTAGACCTGACATGTTGAGCAATTAAGGGAGGTCTTTCCTTGACTTTAGACCTGACATGTTGAGCAATTAAGGGAGCAATTGAGGGAGCAATTAAGGGAGCAATTGAGGGAGCAATTAAGGGAGGTCTTTCCTTGACTTTAGACCTGACATGGTGAGCAATTAAGGGAGCAATTAAGGGAGGTGTGTCAGTTACTCAAGTGCAGAGGAGTCACTCCATTCACCTATAAATCACTCCAGCCATCCTATATCAATTCATTCAGCCCAAAATCAAAGGGAACAACTCCAGCAAGCCTTCCTTCCATATTCCTACGAATTTGTTCTTTCTCTGCCATCACCAGCCACCCAAACTCATCCCAAATCACCTCTTTAGTTGCCATACTCTAGACATGAGAAAGTTCTTGGAGTAGCATTAGAAGTGGATAAGCACCTGGAGAAGCCTTTGAAACCACAAGCAACTTCAGAATTGGTTTTCTCTACTCTTATTGCATTCAATATGTTTTCTCATTTTTGCTTAAGTTTCATTTCCATTATGAGTAGCTAAATTCATAACTAGGGCTATGATGTAACCTAACATGAATATTCTGGGTTTATAAGTTGAAGTTTTGAGTTTCAAGTTTGATTCATGATTCATATTCCTATTCTTTATGCTTATCAGTTAATATGCTTGTTTGGATGATTGATCACCATTAGAACTTGTATATTAGCTACCTTGGTTTGAATCAAGAGTAGACACCATGCTTTGATTTTAATTGAACTATGAATAAGAAAAGTATGTATGGACATTCGACAACAGGGATTAGATACATGCTTGGTTGTTTAAATTGTTCTTCTATGCTTAATGGGTTCCTAATGCTTAATTTAGATTAGACAACAAATGATCAAGTTAGGGAATTAGGAACACAAGGTTAGGACCAGACACCATGGCCTAATCATACTTTAGCTAGAATCAATCTTTGAATCCGAATGAGATTTGTCACTTGACTCCTTATAACCCAGAATTGAAATGTTATGGTGAATCAAATGCCCTAGTCCCCCAATCTGGTTTTCAGCCTACACAAGTACTCTTTGTTACATTTGTTCACTTTGCTTTTGTTTGAAATCTTGTTTTGCTTCATTTGTTCAACAATTACAATCACTCTTGCTTTAAATTCTGTTTTAGACTTAACCTCCTACTTTCTTGAATTTGGTAATCTAAGTACATAACTAGTTTTAACTTCTCAGTCCTCGTGGGTACGACCTCGTACTTGTCTTGTTATACTACTAATTGGCCCGTACAATTGCGAGTTAACATTTTAACAACAAATTTTGGCGCCGTTGCCGGGGACTGAATGAAAGTTCTTCCCTGGTTATGTACCCAAAGTTACCCTATTTTTTTAGAAGTACTAATTAACTCAAATTATTTTCTGTTTCAGGTAGTTTATGTCTAGTAATCCTTTCCTTGAACAAGTGAGGTCTTCATTCCAACGTTCGAGATCTTTGAACGCAGGGCCATCTTTGCAACCAAACCGGGTGATCTCTGAAATTCAGAATCGCCTAGAAAGAGAGTTAGCAACTGCAAAAGAGCAAGCCATTGCCACATTTGAAGGTCTTGCTATCCACACTGACCTCCCAGGGTCTTCACCTTCAAATTCGGAATCAAGTTCAGACCAAGAAGAAGAAGAGATGGCTGCCAATGAGTTCATGGGAGACCTTGATATCCCAACAATTCCAGCATCCCCTTCAAGCATCTTGCTGCCCACCGCAGCTCGAAACTATGAGCTTAAATCTTCTCATCTTAATATGCTCCCTTCTTTTTATGGTTTACCTAATGAAGATCCATTAACTCATATAAAGGATATTTTTAATGTTGTGAGCTCTTTTCCCTTGACAGGTGTGACGGAAGAGCAACTTCGAATGAGAGTGTTTCCGTACACTTTGAAAGATAAGGCGAAATATTGGTTGAATTCTTTGAAGCCTGGTTCACTCATGACTTGGGGAGCCATTCAAAAGAAGTTCTTGGAGAAATATTTCTCCACGCAAAAAACCGACATGCTCAGGGACAAGATCTTTCTATTTGCACAACAAGATGATGAGTCGTTTTGTGAAGCATGGGAGAGATTCAACGGGCTGCTCAATCAATGTCCTCATCATGGGATTCCATTGAAGCTTCAGATGCGTATGTTTCATAAAGGACTAAACCCCTCTAGCCATAATATTTTCACTAATTTTGCAGGTGGTTCTTATAAGACTAAAACTCCAGAAGAAACATATGAACTCTTTGAGGAGATAGCAATGGAGACCCAACACACCGATACAAGAGGTAAACGAATTGCTGGTGGTTCTAATGATTCTTCCAGTGTGCAGATTTCCAAATTGGAACAAAAGCTAGATGCCCTCCTTGCATTGAACTCAAGAAACCCTTTGAAGGAAGTGTGTAGCATCTGTGAAACTCATGATCATCCTACCATTTCTTGTCCCTTTGGGGCTGCATATCCAGAATTTGTGCAAGAGCAAGCTAAGTTGGTGAATTCCTACAACCGAGGTCCAATAAATGACCCATATTCTCAAAGTTATAATCCAGGTTGGAGGAATCATCCAAACTTTTCATGGAGGAATACACAGAAACAAGCGAATCCCCCTTCACTTCAAAGGCCACAACAATCATCATCGTTGGAGGATATAGTGAAGCAAATGGCAATCAACCAATCCAATTTCCAGCAAACAACACAAGCTGCCATCTCCAAGTTGGAAGTCCAATTGGGCCAGATAGCTACTGAAATAGCTCAAAGAGAACCCTGGGAAATGGCCAAGTCAAACCGTGATCAATCCAAAAATCCATGAAGCCAAGGCCGTTCATGTGCTCAGATCAGGTAAGATTGTTGATAACAAAGTTGGTTCTGATCTATCAAATGATGTTGTGGTTGTAGAGGATGAAGATGAAGAGGAAACCACAGCTATGGAAGGAGAACAACCCAAAACGCCCCAATCTGCTCCTAAGGCCAAATCTGATTCTCAGGAACCCAATCCATTTCAATTGCATAAAAGAGATGACAAATTTGTGCCATCACATCTTCATCAAGATAGATACATCCCACCTCCTCCATATATTCCACCGATTCCATTTCCAGGCCGTTTGAAGAAAGCAAATCAAGATAAGGCTTTTAAAGAGATTTATGATATTTTGAGTAAAGTTAATATCAATTTGCCCTTGCTTGATGTTGTTAAACAGATTCCTGCATATGGAAAGTTCATCAAGCACTTGATGACTCACAAGCTCAAATTTACTCCAAGTGAAGAAGTAAAGCTCAACAAGAATGTGAGTGCTGTGTTGCAAAGGAAGCTTCCACCAAAACTAGAAGATCCTGGCAGCTTTAACATTCCCATTAACATTGGAGATAAGACGGTTGGAAGAGCCATGTTGGACTTGGGAGCAAGCATCAATGTAATGCCATATTCAGTTTATCAAGCGCTTGGCTTAGAAGGGATAAAGAAAACCTCAATTCGTCTTGAACTAGCTGATCATTCTATCAAATATCCAAGAGGTATTGTAGAAGATATTTTAGTTCAAGTTAATACACTCATTCTTCCGGCTGATTTTGTAGTGATGGATATGGAGGATAACCCATATGTAGACCGTGTTGATCCCATTCTCCTCGGGCGACCATTCATGGCCACTGCAGACACAATCATCAAAGTGAAAGATGGCACCCTCTCCATGACTGTTTTGGGTGAAACTGTTGAATTTAAAGTGTTTGATGCTCTGTCTCAACCTTCTATCACTCTTGATACTTGTTTTTCAATTGATGTTGTGGATCATGAGGTTTCTTCTAAAATTGTGCAGAAAAAGTCTAATGAGGCTTTGGAAGCGGTCCTAACACAAGAAGAGGAAGATCTCTTTGAATCAGAGTTCCAAGAAGTGATGGCTGCCTTAGAAGTGTTTCAGCCATACCCACCATCCTGTAGGCCACCACTTGAGCCTCTTGCATCATCCTCCACAAAATTGGAGCCATCCATTATCACCCCACCAAAACTAGAACTTAATGCAAAGATATACAAAGAACGTACCAAGAGTTACCATGACAGGAACATTCAACGGAAAGAATTCACCAAAGGTATGTCAGTTCTTTTGTTTAACTCACGTTTGCGTCTCGTTCCAGGAAAGTTGAAGTCTAGGTGGCTTGGCCCATTCACCGTGGTCAATGTATCTCCCTATGGAGCTGTGGAGATTCAAAATCCTAAAGATGGCTCGACTTTCAAAGTAAATGGACAACGTTTAAAGCCATTCTATGAGGGAATGTCAGTTGGAATTCAAACTGGTCATGTGGTGGATCATCTTCCCTTCGTACAATCAAGTTAGCTAATGGCATAATGTCTTGCCAAGACATTAACTAAGGCGCTTCTTGGGAGGCAACCCATGTGTTGAAGAATAAGGTGCTTGGCAGCGGTCGACCTAATTGCATCAAGAGGGAGTTTCTCTAATACTTTGTCTTAAACTTTCCCCTTATTATTCACATGTTCTCACTCATCCTTGTTATGCTTTAACATTGAGGACAATGTTCAATTCAGGTCTGGGGGGGAGGTTTTCAATTTTTGTTCATTTGTGTTTACAATTTTCGTTCGCTTGTCACTTTCATACAACCAATGCTATGGAGCTGCCATTGAGATTTTCATATCAGAAATTTTACACTTCACAAAGCTTTTGCTCTTAGAATTCTGGTGGCTAAAGTACCATGCTCAGATTCTTGAAGGAAAATAGTGGAGACTACCCTAGTGAGCTATTTCGAGCCTAATTGCTTTCTTGAGAGGGTTTAAAGTGTTTCTATTCCTCATCTCTACTTATTTTCTTCAATTCAGTCTAAATGATCTCATTGTTCCATTTTGGTTGAATACTAAGGATGATTCTCTTTGCAGATATCAGGTGCGTGCTCTCACCCATGAATGAACTCATTGAAGTGATGCTAGGCTCTGCGTGTATAACCATATTATGTGCTTTCTTTTCACCCTACCAATTCGTGAGCCCATGTACACACCAGACCTGACATGTTGAGCAATTAAGGGAGCAATTGAGGGAGCAATTAAGGGAGCAATTGAGGGAGCAATTAAGGGAGGTCTTTCCTTGACTTTAGACCTGACATGTTGAGCAATTAAGGGAGCAATTAAGGGAGGTGTGTCAGTTACTCAAGTGCAGAGGAGTCACTCCATTCACCTATAAATCACTCCAGCCATCCTATATCACTTCATTCAGCCCAAAATCAGAACACACAAGGACTCCAGCAAGCCTTCCTTCCATATTCCTACGAATTTGTTCTTTCTCTGCCATCACCAGCCACCCAAACTCATCCCAAATCACCTCTTTAGCTGCCATACTCTAGACATGAGAAAGTTCTTGGAGTAGCATTAGAAGTGGAGAAGCACCTGGAGAAGCCTTGGGAACCACAAGCAACTTCAGAATTGGGTTTTCTCTACTCTTATTGCATTCAATATGTTTTCTCATTTTTGCTCAAGTTTCATTTCCATTATGAGTAGCTAAATTCATAACTAGGGCTATGATGTAACCTAACATGAATATTCTGGGTTTATAAGTTGAAGTTTGAGTTTCAAGTTTGATTCATGATTCATATTCCTATTCTTTATGCTTATCAGTTAATATGCTTGTTTGGATGATTGATCACCATTAGAACTTGTATATTAGCTACCTTGGTTTGAATCAAGAGTAGACACCATGCTTTGATTTGAATTGAACTATGAATAAGAAAAGTATGTATGGACATTCGACAACAGGGATTAGATACATGCTTGGTTGTTTAAATTGTTCTTCTATGCTTAATGGGTTCCTAATGCTTAATTTAGATTAGACAACAAATGATCAAGTTAGGGAATTAGGAACACAAGGTTAGGACCAGACACCATGGCCTAATCATACTTTAGCTAGAATCAATCTTTGAATTCGAATGAGATTTGTCACTGGACTCCTTATAACCCAGAATTGAAATGTTATGGTGAATCAAATGCCCTAGTCCCCCAATCTGTTTTTCAGCCTACAAAAGTACTCTTTGTTACATTTGTTCACCTTGCTTTTGTTTGAAATTTCGTTTTGCCTCATTTGTTCAACAATTACAACCACTCTTGCTTTACATTCTGTTTTAGACTTAACCTCCTACTTTCTTGAATTTGGTAATCTAAGTACATAACTAGTTTTAACTTCTCAGTCCTCGTGGGTACGACCTCGTACTTGTCTTGCTATACTGCTAATTGGCCCGTACAATTGCGAGTTAACATTTTAACAACATCTCACGTGTCTGGTTTTGTGTACACCTAGATGAATACTCGCTTTGCATGTTGTGCAAATCCCCATATTTTATTAACTTCTCTTTCCTCTCTCTTCTCTCCTCTTGCACTACTAAACAGGGCCCACAAGTTAGGATGCAAAATCAGATGCAATTGTGCTTCTTTTTTTAAACTTCCAGGCCAATATGCATATTCTCATCCCCTTTACTCTACCATTTAAAGCAATTTCCGGTGAACTTGGATCTAAACATAACATGCATCCCAATATTGGACTGAGATAGCAGCTCATGCACTACCCTGCTTGAAGGGTTGTATCCCAAACTAACCTAGCTGCAGAGGAGAGGTTTGACATCCGAGAGCCAATCCTAGCTTGGACTGATCTTTGACCCTAGCTCCAGGTGAAAGGATACGTAGGTTTTTCCCCCTTCTTCTAAATGGAGATCCTCCTCACCGGAAAGTTCCCCTATTGGGCTGGAACTGGAAGGCGCTTTAAGGCAACTTACAACAGTAGAAGTCTGAACAATCAGACTCACCTACATCCGGATCTAGCAGCTAGGAAATGCGAACTGAGAAAGAAGCATGGCCGGTTGAGCTCGAAGAACAAGAAACGGAAGCACGCTTTGGAACAATCACAAAATGGGGATTCTTGGGGTATTTCTAGGGACGAACAGCATGCCAACCATTCCTTTTTGGAATGGAAAGAAGAAAGGATGGTCATAGATCACTGATGTCGAATTCCACGAAAAAAATCATATGAAAGAATCGTCGTATTATGGGTTCTCAGAGTAGACGGTTTTTAATGGAGAATGAATAAAATAGAATTGTCTAGCATAATCGTATGATAGGGAAAGTGCAGACCCTCCCACTTGTTGGGGTGACCTGGCTAGCTAACCTAACTATGAATTTATACCAATTTGGGATAGACAGAGGTCTAGAATAGTATGATGTCGGAGTGAGACCGAGGTACAGTAACGAAGTTAGACCGAAATGAGAGACTCAATTCCTCTAAAAGAAAGGAGAGAGAAGGAACAACCAATTCTTTCCCAAACTCTTTAGTTAGGCAATCTGTTATATACAATTCAACGGACATTCAACAAGATAACCCCGAAACGAGGCAACCCCGTTCACTCCGACAAGAAGGGTGTCAAGTCTGAAAGCCAAGCCTGAGCAAGAAAAGTGAACCGATACTCTTTTTATTGATATTTCCCTCATTTGCACAAGCGCTAAGTGATAATAATTCTTCATTCAAGTGTTAATTCAAGTAAGGACAATTCTTTATCATCCCGATCGAGATAGACCGGCCTGCCCGTTGCGGGTCAGCACCTTGGCAAAGATTAAAATATTGGCCTTGCAGTTAATATCGGCCCTCCAATTTACGGATATTTCAGGGGATATATCATTATCATTTTAGGTATCATGAAAAAAAAAAAACAAAAATGACAGATATAGGCATTGAAACACATAATTTTGGTGTAAAACTTTCATAGATGTTATGTACATTAGCAATGAATGTATCGAACAAGTAAAACTCAAAATTTACTAATAATAAGATATATATATATATATATATGATGAAATATAAGTTGTATGTGATGCGCGTAAATAAAAAACTTGAAAATAAAATGTTCATTAGAATGAATAAACCATGCATAAATCCATAGTTTGTTTAAACATTGGATTACAATTTAGATAAATATCCATCTACATAAATGAACAGCTCCTATGAGGTGCAAACAATGAGGAACAACCATCTAGATTCATACAATAGTCATACCAAGTCATGTAAACCGAGCAGTTTGTAAGCCATGTTTGAACATGGTGCACATAGGTCTCTCTTGAGCTCCTTATTGTCCTCTCATATATGGGATAGTTAGGATTAACCAACTAGTAGGTCCATAATCTTTTTTATCATCTTGAGCTCCATAACTAAATCAACTATAATCAGACATGACATAACCATAGCCATCATAAGATTCATTTGAGTTAGTACTAGGTCTAGTTCATATGCTCATATATCCAAAACTGATCGCCAGGTCCTCTTCAGATGGATTAGAGGTATGTGTGCAGTGGACTGTGCATAGATTCTTCATATTAATAAAAATAGGATTAGCTATTTTTGGGTTTCAATTTGCTTCAATTGCCTTCAAAACTTCTGAATTTTTTTTGGGTTATGTTATGGGTATCGGGAAATATTGGGGATATCGGCAAAATATCGGGGATATTGCACTTATTGGGGGTATATCGTCGATACAGGGGAAGATATGGCCTTACCCCTCAATATCGGCGTCGACAGTTGAAAATACTGATATATCGGTGAATCAGCCGATATTTCAATCTTTGCACCTCGGGCTCTCTTTCTGCTTTCTGTCTGTCTACAAGCAGAAGGTGTTAATGAAAATGTTAAAGTAAAATAGCCATCAAATGCGAATTGATGTTGAGATGGAGTCCTTGCAGAGGTACTTCTATTATTAGATGAGGCAGAACCAGAACCTGGGGATCAACCAAGCACTGACTGTGGGAGCAAGGATTGGATAGGAGATTGCATGACTTGATCCCTCTTCTTCCACTCAGTGTTGGAGGGATAGAAAATGGGTTGTAGGCAAGCGTGACGAGAGGGCAGAGTTCCTTTGTGAAGTGGCAGACAGACACTTGTCTACGAAATCGGGTCCAACAAACAACGGGTAAATGGAGAGGTCTGACCTCAATGGAGGTATAGAAGTGTTTGGGCCTAATTTGGCACACCCAGTCCAAAATCAAAAAGCCCATGTCAATTTGGGATAGCCACCAGCATTCTCCTTATGATTGGGCCAAAAATCTGCACGCCCAGAACCAAAAGCAACCTCAGGACCCAAGCAGTTTGGACTTTTCGTTTAAATTAGAATCGAAAGCCCGAAATCAAGACGGCCCAGCCCAACATCTGTTAGCCCATAAGAATAAAATTGGGCTTTGGAAACAAAGAAAGCCCGAAATCAAGACGGCCCAGCCCAACATCTGTTAGCCCATAAGAATAAAATTGGGCTTTGGAAACAAAGAAAAGAAATCAGCCCAAGCCCAAATCAGATTTTTTACCAAAAAGACTCAAAATTGAAGAAACACAAATCTGTTTTATCAAAACTGCTAGCTTTCTACCCAAGATGTAAAAAAGGGTCAAAATACCACTTTGGGCAAAATTGGCACACTCAGCCTTGAATCACAAAGAAATCCACGTGACCACCTAAGTTTGTAAAAGTCAACAATTTCAACTAGTCACAAGAGAAGTTGATAGGGAATTAATGAAGGCAGATCATTACAGAAAGATTTCTTTGAAATTCTACAGCTAAAAGATCAGAATCCCTTTCTATATAATTCTGCATCAGAGCCAGTGATCTTTCCAAGAGATAAGCAAACTACGATCTCAAAAGATAAGTGGGAAGCAAGGGAGTTGTTCAAACAAGAAAAGCAAACTAACCATCACGTCAGATTATGTTCTTTCTCTTTACCAAGAACAAACAGAGAACAAAGAAGGGCTGGTTTTTCTTTCAGAAAAGCAAGGAAAAGATCTCTATGAAACTGACTACTGATGGTTCTTCTCTGTCAGAACAGATAACTTCCCTTTTTCTTTGCATTTAAAATAAAAGATCTTTTTTTTGGAAAATTTGCCGTCCATTATTAAAAGATTAGAAGCCCCACTCCAGCATGTTCTATAAATATGAGAGGAGGTGAACAGATCAAGGGACAGCCAAAAAATCAATCAAAAACAAAAACTCAAAATGATCACTTGATCTCAAAAGCCTTCAAAACACTTAAGCAACCAAAAGCTCATTGAGCCACAAGTCAACTATAATCCAGAATCTCTAACTCCAGTTCAGTTTTAGATAAATAGTCATTCAAAGCGAGATTTCTCTCGTTACAAATTTGGTTCAGCGTAAGCCAAATCAAGCAGATTTTGGGTTTTACAAATATGAAAACCTCAACAAATTTATAGAGAGCCCTAATCAAGCAAAATAGGTACTACAGTGTAGCCCCAGCTCAGTAAATTAGCAAATCCAGCCACTTCTACCCCTTTCAGACTGAAGAGGCTCCAATTCTGCCCGTGCCAAAATCCTTCCAAGGCTTGAAAAAAATTAAAGCTCTACCAAACTCGAACGTTGGTATCGATTTATAGTTGAAACTTGACGGTTGAAGGTGTTGACAGTCCAATCCAGCTTAGATATACCCAGTCCAGCCCTCTCAGAAGCATCTATCCAGGCAGAGATTGAAGTCCAACCCTCTTTTGTCTTTTTTAGAGTTGGTCTTCCCTGTTTTGAGCTTTGTAAAAGGCAGTTCTGCCTAAAATAGTTCACTTTCTTATCATTTATTCTGGTCAGAACTTCCAGTTTTGTACTGTGAAAAGTTTTGAAGTCCTCACTAGTCTGAGGCAAGAAAAGAACTTACTTTGGAGATAATCCTCACCCAAATTCACAATCGTTTGTTTAGAAATCAGTAACTTGGGGAGCAAGTTATCTATTTTTAAGAAGTCTGCTAGGATTTTCATTACTAGCAATGGCACGCTCGCACACAAAAGAAAGTTGACTTGTTGACCAGTCAATGGTTTTCGAGACAATGGGAAACTTTACCCTACCATCACAGGAACAAATATGAAACGGGTGAACAAGAAGCCACACTGCTTCAGGCTTGCTTCAGGTTTAGCCGCAGAGTGAGCGAGGACTTTGCCTTCTTCGTAAGCGTCTGAGACAAATTCGGGCTAGCCCGAGTGACCTCTAAATCATTAATTGGAAGTTGTTCAAGAGGTTCGACATCTATGGGATCTCAAAACGGACTATGTTGCCAGAAAACAGACTATCTTTAGAACATAGTTTGGTAAGATAGTATGGTGCACTGCTATGATAGAAAGTGGGGATGGGACAGATGACCATTAAAATTGCTCTCACATCATCATCATGGATAACTCGCAAGAGAGTGAAGTTTGCTCCAAAGCCGCTCAAGACATGAATCTACAAAAACACCAAAAACCACAAACTTCAACTAAAAAAGTTGGTTTAATATTGGTAAGTATTGAAATAGATCGAAAGTTATTGGTACAACCTTATTATCATTGAATTAGCGATTACAAAACAATAATGTTACAGATACCAACTTATATACCAACTTTTTTTCACAAACTGATGTGGCTGATAGCTTGGCTTTTCAAGTCACATGCCATGTCATCTATTTTAAATGCTAAAATTAAAATAAGGAAAGCAAAGAACAAGAAATCGAAATCCACCCCAAATTAAGAATAACGAATTTGTCAGTTCCAACTTTGAGAATTTGACATACACAATACTGTACGTACTTGCTTTATTATAGTTCAAAAATAACTGGTGCAATTAATTACATCAAAAGAATGTTAAAAGAGGCAACGATGATGACCAAAGCATGACCCTTACATCTTTCTTATTTTCCATA
>NC_047656.1:3389333-3390735 GCF_902201215.1 Prunus dulcis | reverse complement strand
CCGTTTCCAACCGGTCTCAACCCCGGGGTCACCCTGAGCTGGCCGGAAAACCGTGTTTTCCGACGGAGGTTCGTTCGAAGTTACCCGAACTTCCAGCTTGAGATTCTCCCTCGTTTCTCCACCAAATCGATCGAGTAAGGTATGGTTTCTCAGATATTTTTCGTGTTCTAACTGATGGTAGGCTGGGCTTCGATCGATTTTAGCTCTAAGAGGTTCGATTTTGAACTTGAAAATTCGGCCGAACTTCGGCCCTTCGAAACTACTGTTTCCAGGCACTTTTTGGGGTGGTCCAAGAACAAAAGTGACTCCAAATGGGGTGTTTTACCTAGGGTAGGAGTTTGGAGTCTTGGTTCCGAGATTTTTCGGCCACCCGAAATCGCTTTGGACACCCAAAGCTGTCCGTGCGTGCTGGAGCACGTGGGCGAGGGTACTAATATAATTCTGTGAAGATTTGTGACCCTCGTGTCGTCACGAGCGTGTGGGATTTCGCGGATCTCGATTCGGAGTCCGTTTGAGCCCCGAACGGATTTTTCATATCGCGCGATCCGTGGGTGCAGTGTCGTTAAATTGTCGGATCGCGCTGAATTTTCGATATGTCGGTCTACACGATGTCAGGATCGTGTAGGATTCGACGGATTGCGAATCGGAGTTCCGGATACTCCGGAATCGCGAACCCTGGGGCTAGGGTTAGGGTTTTAAGCGATAACGCAATTTTGGCCAATCTGACCGTCCGATTTGGACCAAATTCGCAGAACATGGTTCCCGTCCTATGAGAAATTTTCAGGGAAGTCCAGATTGGCAATCGGAGATCGTGGACCCCACGGGTCCCGGGGCGGCCGATCTGACAGTTCTCGCTTAGCTGAGTATCGGACCTCCCAAAAACTGGTCCAACTGTCTGAAAAAGCTATTGTGGGTATAGGAGTAATTTGAGTTGAAAAGCCGTATTTTTAGGAATCGGGGGGCAGGGTGTTTAGTTGAAATTCGTTTTATTTCAGCAGTTTATTAATTTAATCTTTCGGGGTAATCAGGCATCAGGAGCCCGACAAAATTTTAAAAGGAGACTTCCGAGGGATCGAAGTAGCTCGGACCATCTGTGAGTGGACCTTCTTTCATAAATCAGGTTTCATGAAGGAATTGATGTGCTTTTATATGAATTGATGTGCTTTTATATAAATAAATTTTATAAATGCTTTTATATAAATGAGTTTTATAAATGAGTTTATTTGAGTAAGTTTCTTCATTCAGTCTTTGAGTAAGTTTTATTACGATTTTGAACACGATCAGTACAGTAATAGTTCTATAAGTCGATGCTGCCTATTTACCAGTTACAGAAACAGAGTTTGAGTTTTGAATCAGTTGAGACCGCAGCACGACTTGAGTTTTACAGTTATTATTCAAATAT
>NC_047656.1:3368461-3389233 GCF_902201215.1 Prunus dulcis | reverse complement strand
AATGGCTTATTTCCCAAAAAATTTCAATTTTTTGGGCCTCCATTTCTAATTCAGCCCAAAACCCGCTCAACTCAACACTCCTCAAGTTCCCGAAAATTTGAAAATCAGTCCGCGCTAATACGCGAAACCTATCTCTACCGTCCATTCCCAAACATCCAAATCTCTCTCTCTCTCTCTCTCTCTCTCCCTCTGTAACTCAGTGAATCGAAATCCATGGTTGAAGTGTGAAAATGTCGACGACAGAGAAGCTATTGGTGCAAATCTTCGAGAGGAAGAAATGGATCGTCAACCAAGCCAAGCACCAGGCCTACCTCTTCGAGCAACACCTCACCTCCAAATGCCTTATTGACGGAATTGCCCCTCCTCCATGGCTTTTGTCCTCCTCCTTTGACCCCAATCACGGTGCGTACTACTTTCCCCACCTTCAATTCTATCAGTTCAAGACAATCATACAATTTTTTCTTACTAAGTTTTACCAAACAATGCTTGAGAGTGATCTTCCATTTTCATAATTTCTCTACAACTCTTGCCATTTTCACTTCGAATTGCGTGGTTTTGGAAGGCATCCTTTTAATAACATCGTTAATTGTGTCTCTTTAGACTGAAATAGTTTCTGTGTTGTTTTGATTTTAGTAGCAATTAAGTTTTTAGATGATGAAAAAAATGATCCCTAGGTTTTTAATATTGCATTATGTATTAGTATAATTCGAACCGTCAACGATTTATTAATTCTCTGTTTCGTTTCCAAGAAAGTTTGTAATTCGGGATATTATTTGTAATTTGAACGACACATCAACTGGTCATGACAAGTATCTCAGAATGGCTTCAGTGAATGGGGTTTCAGTTGCACGGCCTGAGCTAACACACACACACATACATCTGTATACTGTATACATTTGTATGCTGTATGTATGCAATGTCGTTGCCCTTTCGTTATGCCCATGGATTAATTAAGCATTTTTTGATTTCTTCATTACAGTATTGAACAAACCAGAGCTGATTTTAGGATTTCCACTCCCTCGCACACAGCCGTTGATCCATTTTACCGGTAGCCATTGCCCTGTGTTTGACAAGCCAGTTCCTACAGCTCACAATGGGGAGCTACCAAATGGTTTGTGCACTGAACGTCATGGTTTTGACAGAGGTTTTGACAGAGGTTTTGGTGCAGGAGAGGAGGTTTTGATTTTGCCACACTGCCCTGTAAGTAATGCTGGGTGTGCCTCCAATGGCGTTCCTCAAGACCAGAGAGAAGAGGATCCTAGTGTTACATCTCCAGAAGATCAGAAGGATGCAAGGATCTCAGACATTTACCACAACCCAGCTCTATCACCGGCTAGAGGTGCAGGAGATGAGGTATCTATTTTGCCACAGTGCCTTATTAGTAATGCTCGTTGTTCCTCTGATTGTGTTCCTCAAGATCAGAGAGAAGAGGATCCTAGTGTTACGTCTCCAGAATATCATAGGGCTGCAAGATTGTCAGACATTTACCCTTATCCAGCTCTATCACCAGCTAGAGGTGCAGGAGATGAGGTTACAATTTTGCCACAGTGCCCCATTAGTAATGCAGGAGCTTCCTCCAAAGGTGTTCCTCAAGATCAGAGAGAAGAGGATCCAAGTGCTATTTTTCCTGAAAATCAGGGGGATGCAAAAACCTCAAACATTTATCATGACCCAGATCTATCACTGGCTAGAGTTCAAAGATCCAAGTCCAGACAAAGAGCTCTCGCAATTCGCAACAGTGCCAATAAAAGCAGTTCACAGGTTAAGAACAACGTTAATGGTTGTGCTGGTGGGATTATTGGGTGTGCGATATCTTTCCTACAAACTGACCATGTTGATGAAATGAACTTAGTCAAGCCTCCTGATACATGTGATAATCTAGAGTTAAGTGCAGCAAATGGGGAAAAACATTCAAGTAAGGAGAATTCTTCTGTGGACTTCGTCTCCAGAAGTACTGGGTCACAAGTTGTGCGTAGTGTTGAAAGAATAGAAAAAGGTGCCAGCTCCAACATGTCTGGTCAAAGAATTGTAGCAAAAGATGCCAGCAGCAACATATCGGGTCAAAGAATAAACCAGTCAATGTCTGCTGCATCGAACAAGTCTCATGATGCCCAGAGAACTCAAATATCTGCTGGAACGTCTATTCCAATTCAAAGGGATCTAGACCTATGTGCAGTGAATTCAATAGATTCTTCAGACAAGGAAAATGTTGCAGATCACTACGCTGGTAGAAATACATGCACAGAGATTAATTGTGGGGCAGAGGACAATTCCCAGGTTTTGGATCACAGGGGTACACAGTCCAGATCTGCTGCTTCAAACAAGGATTTGCCAGAAAACCTGACTCATGGGGTTGCAGGAATCAGGCATCTGGATATATCCAGTACTATGGTACAAGAGGTACCTTGTACACAAACCTGTGAATTTGTTGAAGTTGCAAGTGTTGGAGAAACTGAAATTGATCCTGATGGATGTATTGAAGCTAATCCTATTTGTTCTGGATCTACCTTGGATGGTAATGGGCTTAGAAGTGGAGGAGAAGTTTTACACTCAAGGCAGCCTGCTGATTGTGCGTTTGTGAATCCCAAGCAACTTAATTTTGATGACGTGGAAGAGTCCTGTTTGAATGGAATTTGTACACCTGCTCTTAAGAAGGGAATGCAGGGTAGGTCATCAGAAAAAAGTTATCTTTCCTTGATGCATGCTGAAAACATAATGGCTGAAGGAATAACTGTCAATTACCAAGACAATTGTAACACACCACTGGAGATGAGTTTTTTGGGGGATCGGGAAGTTTCCGTCAGAGGAAAGGAGCTCCAGAGTAGTTTATCTGAAGCCCCTGAAGAGCAGTTGCATAAAACTGGAAGTGCCTTGAATGAAAATGCTGCCTCATCAGTAAAAGAGACATCCAATGCTCATAAGGATGGAGTTGCTAATACTTTGCTAGAAAGTGGCAAAGTTCAGAAATCCTTTTTGACATATAATCCAATGGGCTTGCAAGTAGCCCGGGAAAGTTTGGTTGAAAGCCTGTCTAATGTTAATGCTGCAAAACCAACTGAATTGGTCACAGAAGAGAGTGCACTGTATTCTCATGCCGTTGGTAATCCTACAGTATCAACGGATTCTGATTTTACTATGGTGTCCGAACCTGGTTCTTTCAGAATCCTGGATGCAAAGAATCTTGCAGTTGAGAATCCTTGTGCTGCTTCCATGGATGAGATGAAGGGTAACTTGCCTCAGCAGATTGTACCGTCACACATTTCTCCAAACTATGAACTGTGGAGTATTGGTGATAAGGAAGATGTAGGTTATACCAAATCAGCTGAATGCCAGATTGCAGAGAAATCAAAGGGAAGAAGTTTTAGCTCTTCTATGCAGGGTTCATGGCCTCAGCATAAACGAAGAAAGATTGAGCACACAATAGTTGATGACCTGTCTTCTTCACGGGATTTGATTGAAAAGGTTTTTCACACCATCAATAGAGATTCTATTTTTGGAAACTTGGGAAATGTAGAGCATAGTCCGAATGCCGTACTAGAATCTCAGGGCCCTTCAATTTCTCAGGAGGATGTTGTGAAATCAGTTGTCAGTAGAAGTCCAGTTGAAGAAACACATCAAAATGAAGATCACCACATGATAGAGAGGTCTGAATCTTCACCTAAGGCACATATGAAAGAGGTACTCAATTTTCTGTTGTGCATTGCTCTCTCTCTCTCTCTCTCGCTCTCAGCTAAGCTACTTCCCTTATATTGTTGCTATCCTATTTAGTAGTCTTCTTTTATTTGGGAATTCTGTTTACTTGTTCTCTTATACAGGTTGCTTGTCTGCTATTATATAATATGTTCTAATGCATAAGATTGTGTTTCACAGGGTGAAATCAGCGTGGGAGGGGGGGACAGAAGTGGGAATGCACCTTTCACTTTTATGCATGAAGAATTGGAAGCATCACTTCTCTCAAGTTTGATGAAGCAGGCTGCTGGCCAGTCTCAATATTGTTTTATGGAGGAAACAGGAGTAGCACATCCAACTAGCATTATTGTTGATACAGGAAGTCCATGCATAGAAGGGAACCATGTTTCTCTTCCTCTTGAGGATAATCTTACACTAGGAAATGTTGACAATTGGACTTGCGCTGGAAGAGGCATGCAGGAAGAGAGATTTGATCTTGGAGGGACCAGAAAATTTTCATATTTTTCAGTTGGTTCTCCACGTGGCCAATCCTTGGATTTGATTGGTGGTGATGATACAAAGCCTGAGCTTGAGGGGTTTGTTTTAGAAACAGATGACGAACCAACAAGCATTGCTCGAGAGGATATTAACTTTGATGAGTGGAACCTTCCAAGCACTACATTTGAACGTGCCAGCATTTTGGAGCAGCTTTGCAAATCTGTTTACATGCAAACTCCAATAGCATGCTTTTCAGCTTCAAATAAGTTGCACAAAATTCCAAATCTCTATCAGTCTGTTCCAACTGGGCTTCTAGAGGGTGGTGTGGATATGAGGACCACCTTGCCAATGAATGATGCTGTCAAGCCGTTAAAGGATGGTCATAGTTGCTTGAGTGAGGAAGTTGGCCAGGCGTTTAATGGAAGGTCCTATTCTGATTGCCTACCAAATTGTAGTGGTCAATCTGGTTGGGACATTAAGAAACCTTACATATCGCCAGTTGGGAAACTCTGGGATAGAACTGGTTCAAGCACTAGCAGTTCAGGGAAGCGAGGGAGCTTAAATCCAGAACTTCCCTGCATTAGTGAAGAAAATGAGAATATGGATGAGGTATCTGCTACTTCCCGAGGTGGCATTGTTTCAGAAGTATTAAATAGCTCGATACAAAGAGTACCACTTGCTGACATTACGGAAATTCCAAACCCTCCTGCATCAGTTTCGAAAGCTGAACCGCATGCTGATAGACTTAGTCTAGACTCAGTAAATGCTGAATTCAGCTTAACGGGGACTAGTAAGAGCTTCAAACTGAAGCATGGAATCCAAAACAGCATCAAGAGAAGATATAACAACAAGGAGAACCTGAGCATATCACGAGGAACAAATGATATTAAGAGGACCACTGGACCACTTCGTAAACCAAAATTATCTGGAAAAACCAGCTTGAGAAAAGGTGGTCCAAGTTTGTCAGAGTGGGAGCCTAAGCGTAACAATATTGTGTCCAGTATGACTTCCTTCATTCCTCTTGTTCAACAGAAACAATCAGCTGCAGTTGTAACAGGTAATTTCTTACTAGTAATTTTAATCATGAAGAACCGTCAATTTTAGAACTTTGGAATTGCATTACATGTACATATTCCATATGAGTGTATTTAGAGTGTAGATCTTAACGGTATTTGGAAACTGGACTACAGTATGGATGATCCTTTTTTTTTTTTTACTGAATCAAGGAGTGTTATGTTCAGAGCTGTAAATTAGTTTTGCATGTCTGGGATCATTGAGGTAATAAATTATTTTATTGGTAAACTTGTCATGTTGGTAGGAGGTTGACAATGATTCATCTGTTGTTTGATTGCATCACTGTGAATGTCTCGTGAAGATTTTGGAATCTTTTTCTTTTCTTTGTTTCTTCCTGTTCTCCGATGATTTGGTTCAGTATTTGGAGCTTCTTGTGCTTTCTTATAGGGAAGAGGGACATCAAAGTGAAGGCCCTGGAGGCTGCCGAAACTGCAAAGCGTCTTGCACAAAAGAAAGAGAATGAGCGCAAGATGAAGAAGGAAGCCTTGAAGCTTGAGCGGTCAAGAAAGGAGCAAGCGAATATGAGGCAGTTAGAGCTGCAAAAGAAACAGAAAGAAGAAGAGAGGAAGAAAAAAGATGCTGATATGGCAGCAAAGAAGAGACAAAGGGAAGAGGAAGATAGGAAGGAGAAGGAAAGAAAAAGAATGCGTGTTGAAGCACGGAGACAGCAGAGAGAACATGAAGACAAGTTACCTGCTGAAAAAGAAGATAAAGAAATGAAACGCCAGGCCATTGTATGATTCTTCATGCCATGTCACCTTTTATTAAATCTATCTTTTTGCTATTTTAGAAATCACAATCAGTATTGGACTGTCTTATATAGGATGGAAGAGGACATGAGAGTAAGAAATCTAAGGATGAAACAGCGCATAAGACAATGGAGGAAGAAAGGGAATATGATACTTTCAGGAACATTTCAGAGACTGAGCCTAGGACTTCCAGGGTTTCAACAAGTAATGCCAGAAGAGAGAGTATTATCCATGAAGAACACGGTTTGGCCTTGAGTAATTTTGGATATAACGCAGAGGTAAATGCTAATGACATCTTAAGAATTGATATTCACCTTATCTTAGGATCTATTGCATATTGTACATCATAGGAGGCAATTAAACCCATTCCTCTCCTCTGAAATAACATGTATTCATATGTTGAGTGGTTTTACTTGCATAGTTCATACTAGGGAGGCCTATGTGTAAGACAAATTTCTGAGCTTTTGCTGCAGGCTGGAGGGTAACTACTAACAGCTTCATGAATGGCTGCATATTTTGTGTACATTTACTCTGTCTTTACAGCTTCATGCTGATACTTCATATGATCTTTAAGGTACTGAGCAATGTAGACAAAGCAATAGACAATGGGAAGTCCGCTGCGAATACACATCAAGAACAGTCTTATGAAATCTCTCCATACAAAGAATCAGATGATGAAAACGAAGAAGATGACGATGTTATACCAAATAGTAAATTTGTTCCATCATGGTCAAGGTATGCTTTTCAAATTTTCTCTTTTTTGTTTAGGTGAAATGCGGTCTTCAAATTATTGAGCTCTGCAATCACCTTAGTGATAGGCATACGTTGTGTACACTTTGAAACTGCCAACTCTGGTAATGTGCCGCTAAAACTTATTAATTAGTTGTTTCTTGTTCTCTACAGTAAAAATTGCCTGGCTCTGGCAGTCTCTAGCCAGAATGGAGCAGACCCAGGGGCGATCTTCCCCCCAGAAAGCTTTTGCAGTATCTCTGAAGGTACTTTTATGGTGTAAAATCATTATCTTAGTAGCTAGCTATTGCTTTGGCCTTTTGGCCTGCCAATTTTTAGGTATTGCTGGACTAAATATCCAAGTTATGCTCGTTTGTAGTTCTCTTGCCTCGGAAGCATCATCTAAACTACAATGGAATGCGTTAAATTCTATTCAATCTATTCTTCGCTCAACTAGTCGAAGAGCTTCTGGTCAAGAAGAGGTAACAGTCGCACTCTGTCTGCATATTACCGTTGGAATTCATTAGGTTGAAAGTTTGGTTAAGCATTCCTCAAATTTACAAGATACATCGTTTTTTTTTTTTGTTTTTAAAATTTTTTTTTTAATGTATTTATGTTTTGTTTGTGGCAGATTTTCAAACGACTATTTGAGCAGGTGATCCCTCCCAGCCAATTTGTAGCTGAAAAATGTAGAATTATTGTGATGTATAGGATTCTCTTGTAAGTGTTATTGAGCTAACATCATGGATATTTAGAAAAACAGAGATTCTAACGCAAGATTAAAAAGCCGGACTATTTGTGCATGTGCTACTGCATTGTTATTTCTTTGGCACCATACTTTGGTCAACACTGATTTTTGCAAAGATTTGTTCATCCTATTGCCAGGATTTGCTCCTCTGTTTTGTTGAAACAAATATCACTTTGTCGTTAACTTATTTATTGACTTCTTCTGGAGGATGCTAATAGTACGTTCCTATTAGATAATTTTGGCAAGCAACATAAGCCCATGTTTCTTCTCATCCTGATGGAGATTTCAACTTTTCTTGTATAAGGAATGTTCCAAAAACTAATTTGTTTCTCCCCGTTTTGGACTTTGATCATCTGATCAACTAGAGTACTGTCTAGGCATACGATCTTGGAGTTGTTCAAAATTGAAATAGTTCAAATCGGACCAAAGAAAATAATAATAATAATAAAAAAGTCTATGATCAAATAAAAGAGTCATACTTGCATGGAATTATAACTAAAGTGGTTAGAGCATCTCTAATGGGGGTTTAAAGCCAAGTGTATGCTAAATATACACACTTTGTCACTGGAATCATCTTCACTGGGAAGATGTAAATAGTTGTAAAAACACATCACAACCATAGAGATGCAAAATTAGATGCACATGTGCATATTTCTTTACATCCTTTGCAGGCGGAACCCACAAGAGAAAAATGGAAAGAAAAGGATTAGAATTCAAAATGGAAGCCCCAGATTTCATGCAATTTGCATTGTACTTCCAATGGTATGAAATATTAGAAAAAGTACCTTAAAATGTTTAAATAAATTATAAATTTCTACATTGATATTTTTATGTTAGTTTGTAGGTAAAATCATATGTTCTCCAAATTTAAATTTTTTTAGGTCCATTTATTTGGAAAAATAAAATAAATCTAATGCACAAAATTAATTTTAAAAAGATAAAACACAAAAAAAAAAAAAACACAAAAATGAATTATCACAAACGAATCGAATATGTATCTTTGGATTTATATCGTTTTTCATTAGAGCAAAAAACGTATTTACATCTCCTAGAGATATAAAGAGAATTCCTTAAAATACACCTCTCCACTATTAATGCTCTTAGAATATTTACATTTCCATCCAATAATCGATTCTCCTTTTCCAATATGACTTGATGTATAAAAAATATATATATATTAAAAAAATAAAACAGACACACAAACTAGTCCTCATTTTTTTTTTCCTGGAGAATGCTAGTCATTAATGCGCATTCATTGGAAAACAGACAAAAGAACAGGATATATAAACAAAATAAAATAAAAACTCTCTCTCTCTCTCTCTCTCTCTCTCTCTTTTGTCTGTTTGTTATCGGTTTTGTTTTCTTGGTTGGATTTGCTTCCTCTGTCTATTTCACTTCCTTTTCTGGGAAGCAACGAGGCTCTTTCTTACCTCTTCTCACCTTCAAGTTCACGTCTTTGTTTCTCCAACGCCCACTCTGATTTGAATCAAAATCCCTCACAACAAGTAAGATTACATCGAATCTGGTAATGTCTTTACTATTCTTTTCTCTGTCCGTCTACAATTGGAATTGGTATGAACTAGAACTGGTAAATTAAAATTCAAGGAATTTATGATTATTGTCGTTGACACCTCTAAACCCTTGCAGTGCCAATATCAAATCTGGGTTCACTGAAAAATTGTAAAATATATATTTATATATATAGTTACCTGTATCTGCTCAGTGTCAGCATGCTAAGCTAACATGACCATGTGTTGTAAGAAATTAATATATGATCTGTTTTTAAAATTTAATGATGGTTTTGGTTTTAGGTGTACGCTACTTCTAATTAGGCTATATGATCATGTAACTGGATGGATATGTGTATTCATTTGGTAATTTAAAATTAAAAATGTTTACCAAGAGCTAGAAGCTCTTCTGACAGCTTTTGGCAGAAATGCTTAATACAGAAGCAGTCCCAAATGGGCACTAAACCATGTGCTTAGTGGCTATGCGTACGTTCATACTAATATCAATATGTCTGGTATTGGCAGTAAAGTAATGGCATCTCCTGACTCATGGATGCGAGAATTCAATGATGCTTCAAAGCTTGCTGATGAAATCAATGGTATGATTTCTGGAAGGAGTTCATTGCCACCCTCTGGACCCGAAACACAACGTCATATGTCTGCAACTCGAAGAAAGGTTACAATACTAAGGACAAAGCTTGAGACTTTGCAGTCACTCTTGTCTAAACTTCTTAACAAGCAGTCAATGTGAGTATTCTCGTAGAGTTCAATTCCTGTTCTTAACCCATGACCAATATTTAGTTTGAATTTCCTTTCGTATCCCCCAGAACTTCTTATTGGCTTTACTCCAAACCTCATTTCATAGGAACCTAAAGGTTATTCGATTTTATTATATTCCATCCATTTTCTTATCAGAAAAAATGAAATACTAATATAAGGTATCAATTGAACCTTCCCCATCATGGAATGTGAAATGTGCAATATAAGTTAATATTACTTCAAGGATGACGTTGAAACTAATAAAAAAAGAATATGAGAAGTTCTTTGATATGTTTTAGTAGTCAATTGAAACAATGGCCTGAGAATGAACTAGTGTTGAAAACTAGTTGATCCAGGTTGTAGAGGGAAAAGGAAGGAGACCAAATATAATGACTGAAGAAAGATTTAGTATTTTATTTAGAATGTTTGTTATTTTGTGCATATTATCTCCTTAAT
Organism: Prunus dulcis; assembly: GCF_902201215.1. NCBI lineage: Eukaryota > Viridiplantae > Streptophyta > Magnoliopsida > Rosales > Rosaceae > Prunus > Prunus dulcis. The sequence continues at coordinate 3,379,043 of NC_047656.1, read as the reverse complement.
CAAATATCTGTTGATTCATTCTATGTTTTAAACAACTAAACATTAATTCACTTAAGTATATCCAGTAAAATCTTTGGTAATAGATAGATGGTTGGCTCATAATTACTTAAATAAGATTGGAATAGATTGATGGAATTTTTTCTTGTTCGTGAAGGCAGTTCTAATCATACAAAATGAATATATTTTTTTGGTTCTGATCAGAATATTAAAAAAAAACATTTGTACAATGGGATATCAATTAATGAATGGTGATCTGATTGTGTTCATTGTAGCATATGTTTATGTTTATTTGATTGCATTTATAAATATACAATGGTTTTAAGTTTGAAAACTCAGAGGACAAACATATGCATAAAAAAAATTATATATGATAGATAGATAATGTTTTCTAATGAGACAATCTGACGGATTCCTGGTTCACTGTTGCTGTAATATTTTTTCTTTGGGTTCAAAATTGCTTATTTGCTTGTACAATTGACTAATGTATATAAACCCCAACTTCTGCTATGCATTGCTAATGAGTCTGTATGATGTGCTTCTATAGTGGTGGGTTGTTATGTGGTGTTTCTCCTGAATTGTGTCAAAACGCATGTTTAGGTATTGAATATTGAAGTCATGGGATTAGGATTGCTTTTTTATTTTTTGGGAAATCTGAGAGGATTTTGGTTAAGATGTTTACTAAATTCAAATGAGTAGCGTGTAATGGTAGAAACGACTTTTGCGCAAGCAAAAAGGTTTCTGTTCATATGGTACTTTATTGTAGCTGGTTTTCACTCGTTGTACAAATTTTAATTGCTGCTGTGATAAACAGAACAGGGAAAGAAATAAATCATCGTAAAGATATGCTCACAAATTTGAGTTCTAAAGCTGATCAAATGGCTATTGCTCTCAACATGTCTAGCCTTGCTAATAGACAGAACTTGCTTGGCCCTGATAAGAAGATGGATGATATAATGCGCAGAACGGCTGATTTGGACAACCATGGTCTTGTTAGCTTTCAACGGCAAATCATGAAGGGCATGTGATTGTAAATTAAATGGTTTTTACTTTCTGTAATAGTTGATTTAGTCTGTGACTAATGGTAATGTGTTTTACATTCCGAGCAGAACAAGATGAAGGACTTGAAAAATTGGAGACGACAGTTATTAGTACAAAACACATAGCATTGGCAGTAAATGAAGAACTTGATCTGCACACTATGCTTCTGGTTGAGTCTTTTGCTGATTTTCCAGTTTACATTATTATGGTGTCTTTTATGTCCAAGCAGAGTTGCAATGAAGACTTCTGCAGTTTTTTTAACTTGTCTTTCTTAAACAATATGCAGGATAATCTGGACCAGCATGTGGACTCAACAAATTCCAACCTACAGGTTATCATTACCATATTATTGCTTGCTTCCTAGCTTGAATTTCATGGGACAGCACCGACATTTGCGTAGACATATAGTTTTAAATAAACTGACCCCTTTCTGGCATACAAAGTACCCACCTTAATGATCAGATAGTCAAAGAGAGAGATTATAAATCTTAAAACTTTTTCAAACAACAAACCCTAAACAAAATCTGTGTATTTTGGTATCGTTTCATCCGATTTGATTTGCTATACCCTTCCACTTCTGTAAATTGAATTTAAACTCACATTGACATTGTTTGTTCTTGAAACAGCGGGTGCAAAAAAATTTGGCTGTGCTGAACAAACGCACCAAAGGCGGTTGTTCTTCTTTGATCCTACTGGTTCTTGCGGTTGTGATTTTAATAATTGTTACCTGGGCATTGATTAAGTTCTTGTAACATTACATTACCAATGATCAACTTGCTAATGGTGGAATTTTCCAACTAGAAGTGATACTAAGTTGCAAAGGCATGTGTCAACAAGCTCCTCCTGCCTTTGGTTTAAAACTTGTAAAAAGTAAAATGCATAAATGCACAGGGATTGAGAGATTATCAAAGACGTCCACAATACATCTTGGATTTGCTTTGTTTGATTGATTACCTAGCGTGGGCTGCAAGTTGCATTGAGAGGTAGAGTTACTATTTGAAAATGAGATATATATTTGTTGCAGTCTAGCAATTAACTTGCTTAAGCTCCAAGCTTTATAAAAACCATTGCTGGTATTTGGAGATCATGGCTTGATGTACCGAGGACTTAAGATGCATGGATAAATGCTCTTAATTACTTGAGCTACAACCCCTTTATTGTTTGTTTCTTCAGGATCCCTTTAACAGCACCTAACAATTTATTGATTCACCGAAAGAACAAAAAAGGTCTTATAAGCAAAATAAATTTAAAAGAAAATATGTCAAAATATATGATTTTATTTGTGGTCATCAGCTGACCCTCAAACAAAATTTAAAAAAAAAAAAAAAAAATAGCACCAACATTTCAAACTATGAACATGAAGCTTAATCATTAGCAGAAAATAAACATGTAGCACACATAGAAGGTTGACAATCATACATTGTGGTGGGTTGTTATTTGTTGTGCTTGCAGTGGTGCTTTGTTTTGTCTTGTTTGGTGGAGGTGGCGTTTGGTGGTAGTATTTTTTTTTTTGGTGTGTTTTGTTCATGTGGTTGTCTCGTTTTGGTGTTCTTTTGGTTATGACCCATTGCATGCTAAACAATTCTCGCACTGTACAAAGGACTACGTTTATATAGGAGACCTTCTTTGATAGAACCTGAGAAGCGGTGGTGTGCTCTTTTGATGTTTTTCTTTTAGTTTTTACTTTATTTCTTTATGTTATGTTCCTGTATACTGTTCATTTTGGTGTGTCATTGTTTCTGACCAATTGCATGCTGAAAAATCTAGTGTTCTACAAAAGACTATGTTTGCATAGGAGGTCTTCTTTGACAAAATCTAAGAGGCATTGGTGTGCTCTTTTGATGGGTTGCTATTAGCTTATATTTGGTGGTGGGGTAGATTTGTTTTAGAAGTGTCTGTTTTGTAGTTCTGGTTTGTTTGGACTCTTTTGTTAATCTATTGCATGTGTGGTACTATTTTCTCGCTCGGGCTTAGTTTCTTGAGAAATATTTGATGAGATCAGTATTAACATGCCGGTTTCATTTGTACTGTTCGTAGAATATTAATGGCAATTCTCTTTTAAAAAAACACATAATATTTTATGTGTTTGTGTTTTTTTTCCATATGTAACAAACCAACCACAATTAATGAATCATACACAGAATATAAAGAGAGAGGATAGTGATCAACATTCTATTTGCTGGCAATTGCAGGTGGTTTGACAATGTTCGGCATGAGAAGAATATGACACTTACAATAGTGAATATTATTGCAACGTGACAATATTTTCATAAGTGATCACAATTATAAGGCCAAGAACGGCTTGTACGTGCGTGCATAGGCCGAATAATAACAACCATATGAGAAAATATGCAGTCCAAGTGTGAGGAATGTGACATGGAAATATTTAATCAGGCTTTACAGCTGAGTTGCTTTGAAAATAATAGCGTGAAAACAATGATTTATGTGCAAACTCGTCTAGAGGCCGACATAAGAGTAAAATCTTGAAGCGATCGTGCATTCGTGAAAAATAATTAACTCTAAGTTACTCTCAGTTTTCATAAACTTTGTTGGAGTTGGAGGCAAAGTTCATAAAAGCTTTGGGGGGGTGGGGGTAATGTTTGTGCTTGGTCCAAATTTGGTCGGGTTAAGTTCAAGATTCGACAATTAAATCAGCAAGGGGCCCAAGTTATGCTCGAGCGGTCCCAAATTACCATTGAGGCCATAGTTATGTTTGAGTGGCCCATAATCTATAAGGAGCCCCAAGTTATACTCGCCGGTCCCAAATTACCATTTGGACCCAAGCCATCGGCTCTAAATAAATAAGGATGGCTAGAACCCCAAAAGATTATAGGGAAATAGCTCAAAATACCACCAATTTTATAATTGCTTGTCAAAATACCACCCCTTCCCAAAAATTTTAAAACTACATCCTATAAATACATTTTTATTGTAAACTGATTGCACCCATATCACATTTTTCAGAAATTGGTTTTCTCTCAACTCTCTTGGCTCTGTCTCTCTCTTCAGCCTGGTACTGTTCATCTAACCCTCACCCATCTGGCAACAGCAGACACACTCCGTCACCTTCATTCATCACTCCGAAACGACAACGTATCATAACTCATTCTCATGGTGCCGTACTTAAACTCCAGACTATCTCCTCCCTCCTCCCTCCTCCTCCTCCTCCTCCTCCTCCTCCTCCTTCTTCTTCCATCTCCGCCAGTGCTGGTTCCCCAGTTTGATAGATTGAAGAAACAGTGTAAAGAGATAGATGTACAAGGAAATCGGATTTCTTCCATGGTAGCGTGCCGCCGATAACTTTGCAAGTAAAGTAATCAACTTTATTTATGCTTTTTTTCTCCATGGTTGCAGTAATGACGTCGTAATTGAATCGATTCTGTTATGATTTTGGTTAACTTATCTGAGGCTTTTGATTTACAAAACCAATGCCCTAAATGTTGCAGCTGCTGATGTGAAAACATATTTGTTGACTGCTATTAGTGGAGGCTTAAACCAGCAAAGAAGAGGGGTGAGTTTCTTGATTGAGCTGTAGATGCATATTAATCCAGTAGACGCCCATCTTAGTTTTCTTCCATTTGAGGCCTAAATTATCTTTCTAATATCTTCATTTAAGGCTTAAAGTACATTGTGGTTATGCATTCAGATTCCAAATGGCTTCTTTATTAGTCTAATTTTGATTTGTTATTTCGTTTAGGCATCTGGTTATAAGTAGATCCTGTATAGGACTTGTTGATAGGACTTTGTAACTTTTTCATTCCATGACTGATAAGACTGGTTTGTAATCATGTATGTTTTTCCTGCTGATTCAGCATCTTGTGCTTCTTTCTTGATTCTGTTACAGATAACTGATGCTTTTATTGCAGCTTATATCTTGAATGCTACTCTTCTTGTTCTCAAGCTGGGCCAGAAATTATTTTGGAAGGATTCCAGGTCATTTTCACCATATCACAGATACAAAACTACTGTGAAGGTCCATGTAAGCAAAACTGTCTGTGGATTAATATTCTTATTCGGGTATTTGGTGCAGCAACTTTGATGAAATCTTTGATGTAGACTGGTTTATATCATCTCTATCAAAAGATGTTGAAATCATTAAACTGCTTCCAACAAAGGGAGGAATACCAATGAGTCCATATAGCATGCGTGTCCCAAGGAAGGGCAATGCAAAATGCTACCAGAATCGTTTAGTGCCTGTTCTTAATAAAAATATTGTAAGTGTCTTTCAAGAGAACCTACCACATTTTTGTAAAGAATTTGTTAATTATCATATGCTGGTGCATATAACCGAGGAAGAAAATTTTCCAGTGCTTGAATGAGTGCCTTTTTGGGATATATAGAATTTACAGTTGTTTGTTATGCTTTCTAATGTACAGGCTGTTCAGCTCACAAAGTTTGATTACAGGCTTTCAAATAAATTGGATTCAATTTTATAAAAACTTAGGTGTAGAGCAAATTATCATGCCTTAAAGTTTAATGACCTTATTAATGAAATGGGGAAAACGTTGGTTGACAGAATGAGGATGAAAAGAAAGCATTTCATTGCCCTGCATTTGAGGTAAATTGCAAATAAATAAAAAATTACCTGCTTGAGTATTTTTTTTCCCCCAAAAGATACATCTGTTAGGTACTCACTATAACCCAAGTTTCTTGATGTTCCTATCTTATGGTTCTGTGTTTAAAATCTTAATGCAATTGGCATTTGATTTATGAGAAACGTGCGCAGAGCTAAAATAAGAAAGAAACTCAAGGCTATTAAATTTCTTCTAATGGCCAAGATTAATGCAAATGCTTTTTGTACGTCTGTTTTATGTTCGATTTGTATAATCATAAACTTATCGGTATTCATATTGTTTGCTTCAATAACTTTTGGCTCTTTATTGAAGTCGGAATGTGTTCTGTATATTAACCAGGAAAGTTATTGAATATTCGACTAATGTTTATTATACTTAATATCATGTTCATATTGTATGGAAATATTATCGAACGTGTTACTGCATTATTTTTCTTAGTAGAAAACTTGCTTCCTGAAAGGTTTGATTTCGTGGGTGATTAGGCTTGTCACTTTCAATCTTGGCTATCTTCCTGGGGGTGACAAAACAATTATCAGAGTCAGAAACAACACTGAACAAGGCATTGGAAGTTGCAAAAAGGATTGTGGTGCCTGGAGGTCTTATCAGTTTAGTGGTTTATGTGGGGCATCCTGGTGGATGGTAACAGTTCTGTTCTCAAATTTTATTTTTATTCACTCTGTATGCTAGTTTGTGCTCCCTGGTTTTTATTATGTTCATTATGCAGGTTGAGCAAAACCTATAACAATGGCTTGAGTAATTTTCGTTTAAGATACTAGAATAAATAAATAGATAAAGTTGGATAGTTAGGCCAATATAAGCTCAATTAAGTTCCTCCCAAACTACGCCTGAAATATTTTGCTTCTTATTATTAACAAAGGAATAGTTCTTTTGTAGCTAAAAACAATGAGTATGTTATAGCATGGGAAAATTGTTTTGCCCTATTTAATTTGAGTGTTTAGTGGGAGCATGACTTCTAAGGAACTTCTTGTGCAATGAAAGCAACAGTTGGAAGCTTGCCTTTTCAATCAACCCCATTTTATTTTATTTTATAAAGTCTGGTAGATGAAGCCATCATTTATGCTTCCCCTTCAGATTGGTTTGGAATTGGATTAAGATATACGTGGTTAGTTTTAGGTACTAGAGGAGTGGGATAGGCTGTTTGGATTTTACGTTCTGGTCTTGCTCCGAGAGGAGAGAGGGGGAAGGGGAGAAGGAGAGTGAGATTGGAAGTCTTCTGTGACTAGTAAATTGGAAGTCTCGGACTCTTGTTAAGTTTGTGCATTTTCAAAATGAAGAATAATCTGTTTTTAGGCTCAAAACAAATAACGTGGATTGAATTCTAGGACACCGATGCTACTGTAGATCATAATAGAAGCTTTCTGCTCATGTTCCAGTCAGGGAAACAGAAGTGCAGTATCCAAGATTGTGCTTGATTAGTGAAATTGTTATTAATATTGATTTATGACATTGGTGATTGAGTTGGAGATTTCCAAATTGGACAATTCTTATTGCTTTGCTGATATGGATCCAACATGCTTTGTTTTGGCAAAAAGAGTCCTACTTAATGTACATTATTTGTTCTTTTAGACTTGATACGTATAAGTTTAGTTTTGTCATATGCTCCTGGCTTGCTTGTTCTAACTGTGGGCACACATAAGGCGGAAAACTTTACATGTAAGGCTTCACTGATGTCTTGAATGATGTCATTTAATAGTGACCTGTTTTATATAATTTGTATCTCTGCTTTATAACTACATTTGATATTTGGGGTTATATTGCATGCAGGCAAGCAACCCTGACAAGGTACGAAGTGAATATAAATCATTCTCAGGGTAAAGTGCTGCCTAGTGTAAGAGTTTCAGATCCAGGTCTTCTACTTAAACCTGACGAACCAAATTTGGTATGAACTACATCTTTGAATCCCTGATTGCATCTTTGAGGCCAAAGCAGAAAAAATGCTAAACTACATACAGTTTAAAAAATAAAAATAAAAAAAAGTCGAGGCTTTATGAATTAGTTGACTATTCTTTTTATTTATTTATTTAATTTTATACTTTTATACTTTTTGTGGAGTCTTTTTCTCTTTTTTTTTTTTCAAAGTTCCCCTAACTTGGCACAGATGCATGTATGCACGTGTGTACTCAGAACACAAACTCCTTTATAACTCAAAAGAACGGTCGCAAATGTTAGTTTTTAACTTGGAAAAATAAAATAAAATTGAAAGTTACTTTTGGGAAATGTTGAACTTTTATAATGAATATGGCTTCAATGTAGAAGGCTTGATAGTAAATAGAAAATCTATATGCTGGGGGTTTTCTGGCTAGCTAAAAATGTGTGAGAAATGATGAATCTATCTGATTGCAGCCTATTTAATGTTTAATACCTTCATTAAAAAAAAAGGTTGTTGACAGTGCTTTGACTATCTTGCAGATTATAATGGCAAAACCAGCATGTGGCCCTAGTAAGAGAGATAAGCTGTAGGGATGGATGAGGACTAATTTTGTGTGTGACAATTGACTATCTTTGCTTGTATTGTTCTATGTTAGGGATCTTTTGTTCCATTTTAGTAACAATTTTGTTTAGGAGAAAAAGAAACATATTGCAGTTCATGCTTTGTAAATGCCACTCTTCTGTTATGATGGACACGTGGTATGCCCTTGTTGGGTAGGTTTGGATTGAAACCATGGTCGAGTGCTTGAGCCATGTTTGGTGAGAAGCTTGAATGGATTTTCTTTTCTGTTGTATTTGGCCCTTGTCTTTTCAAGCATGCCAAAAATCATCCTGGTTTTGTAATATGTGGTTTGTGCCCAATTAATTTACTGTGGATCTTGCATTTTTGTACCCAATATTTGATAGCTGCCTTCTTTTGAACGAAGATTCATTGAGGGAGAGAATTACTTTCCTTTTGAATATGAATCGATGTGCAACTCCAACTATCATTTCAAAGGTCAACATCAATTCATGCTAATATAAGGATGGATAACAATTGTCGTGTCCATGAGATTTGAATTCAGGATTACTTTTCAACGAAGTGGAGACTCTGTTATTAGACCAAATGGCCATTGACATACGATATAATAGCAATATTAGGCCAATACATGTACACTATAGAGGCAATATTAAAGCAATATAACCACAATACGATAGCAATAGTATTACAATATCACCTATAAAAATATAATTATTGTCCACTTATTGCTGATTTTTCACATGTTCAGAAATTTTGTTCTCTCTTAGCTCACTCGGCTCTCTCTCTCTGGCACATCTCTCTCTCTTTGGTATCTGTCTATCGCAGCTCTCTGTCTCTCTCTTGTCTCTCTCTCTCTCTCTCTCTCTCTCTCTCTCTCTCTCTCTCTAGTGCAACTCTCTCTTTGCTCTCTTTCTGTAGCGCAGCTCTCTCTCTCTCTCTCTCTCTAGCTTCGTTCTGCCTCTTTCTCCCCTTATTCGCTCTCTGTCTCTTTATTCATACCTTCCTTTTTTTGTAAATTATTTTTTAGTTGTTATTATTTTTTAAAATAATTTCTTACAATGTCTTACGATGCAATTATGATGCACCTGACTGCCTGTTTTTGAAAGGCACGTTGTTTCTTTCTCCTCCTCGTCTTCTTTTTGAATGAAGTATGGCCCAAACCGTAAACCCATTGATGAGCCGTAGTCAATATACATACACTAGAGAGGCAATATTAGGGCAATATAATGGCAATACGACAGCAATAGCATCACAATATACATGCAATACGATGGCAATATGCATACAATATGTATACAATACACAGGCAATATTAGTACAATACACATGCAATAGGACAGCAATATTAAGTCAATCTACATACAATACACACACATCCATTACAGACTACAATTTAGACATGGAAAATAAATCGCCACCGAACCCTAACAATACTATCCCGCGAAGCAAAAATTATTTCTTTCGTAAAACTTGAAAATTCAATTGTTATTACATAGTCAACCAATATTTGCTCTATTACATACATACTTCCTACCTATAATTATAAATAATGGAGAGCTCACAAATTCTACTAATTTTGATCTTAACTTCATCAATTTGTTCTTCGTTGTATGAGTTAGCTCTCCCTTCTTGCACATTTTCCAAGCTGTTCTATTCTCCTCTCGTGTAGCAATATCAGCAACAACAGGTTATCTACAGATCTGAAATCATAACTGCAGATGATTCTCAATTAACAAAGAGGAAAACCATTTTCTTTTATAACTTTGGTTCTGAAATATATAACAAAATGCAAAGACCTTTGCTTCTGAAAAGGAGCAAAAGTTTGTCAACCAATTCATAGTAAAAACGAAGAAACTAGTGAACCTAACCAGAGAAATGCTAACCTGCAAAACCAACTCCAATACTTTAACCACATCATTAATACTTGAGATTTTCTTCTCATGGATTATGATTAGAGGATTTTCCAATTCCTATCAGCACATACACAAGTTTGAAGATAATCATCATCAAGCAAAAAGGGACTTGAGGTGCTGCTAACTTTAACAAGCAGCCCTCTAACAGTTTCAAGACATAGTTATCACTGAGTCAAACTAAAACTTACACATTTCTGATTGTTCTGGTTGGTGATGAAATAAGGGGATATGTAGCCCCTATCTAGCTTCATTCCCTCAACAACCTCCAACTCATTGTCCAATGTTTTCCCATCCTGCAGAAATTAACATAGTGTGAAGCTTACATGTTTTGGGTATCATTTGGGAATAAAAAACTAAAATAAAATTATTTGCCCTCCAATATATTTCTGTAAAAATTTCATAAGACCCATACATACCTCACTTTAAAACAACAATAAAAAGAAGCTGATATCATCCAGATTTCAGCCCTTGCAATACGGTAACTACACTAATATGCCTATGACAAATCTGCTGACTAGAAACAGACATAGGCAAATAAAGTCACATACCCATCAGCACAGCCACTGTCCAGGTCGTGATGAGATACA